>NC_133331.1:37866624-37966624 GCF_042186555.1 Aquarana catesbeiana
GGTAAAAGGACTCACTTCATTACACAACATACATAAAATACACTCAAACAATCCCACTTGTTTACACTTGCTTCAACCCGAACTATAATGTTTTTTACAATAAATTCTGTCCCAGCCCAGATGTTTATTATGTGAATAAAGAACGGAAAGTACAGTTTATTTGTTTTTAATGAAGTATGATATTTTCATGCAAGTAACATGAGAGCAGGGAGTTAGGCATTGGAAGGAACGATACTTGCCGTGTAACTGAAGTGGAGGGGTGCAGATTTCTGGGGTGAAACCAAGACATAATGGGGTTGATTTACTAAAGGCAAATTGACTGTGCACTTTGCAAAGTGCAGTTGCTCCAGAGCTTAGTAAATGAGGAAAAGATTCACATGCAAGGAATATTTAAAAAAAAAACTTTTGCTTGCACATGATTGGGTGATGGAAGTCAGCAGAGCTTCTGCTCATTTACTAAGCTATGGAGCAGCTACACTTTGCAAATATATATTAGAGGGGAATTGGGACTTTAAATGAAGTTGTTATGCCATCTACATGCATAAACAATATTTTTTGAGAGTTCTTTTCTCTAGAAGTATGGTTCTATAAATCTTTCTCTCTCTCTCTCTCTCTCTCTCTCTCTCTCTCTCTCTCTCTCTCTCTCTCTTTATATATATATATATATATATATATATATATATATATATATATATATATATATATATTCCATAGGAATGTCTGTCGCATCTGCTCCTGATGAGTGGGAACACCCACGAAACGCGTAGAGCTTTACTCAATGCTGCAGTTACACCCCATACGGATTGATATCTATCTATTTACTACCATTATATTTCATGACGTTTTTATACCATTTGGTGGACACATATACACCATGTGGGTGCATGTGTTGGTGCTAGGGATGTTACCATTGGCACATGTATGCCATTTTCATATATACATCTATTACTCTGATCATGTGTTGTTATGCATATACTTCTATACTCGCCATGCTCAGCCCTTGTGCACGCTTCTTGTATATATTGAAATGAACTATGTTTTAATGTCTTCAAACTTATGTCATCAAATAAACATTTTTATTGTCATCTACCTCCACTATTCATTTGCTTCATCTAAAGTCCCAACTCCCCTTTTTTTCCTGTTTTCTCTACACTTTGCAAAGTGCACAGTCTATTTGTCTTTAATAAATCCACCCCAATATGAGAGGCATAATACAAGTCCTAGAAATGAAAGTGGCCATTCACTTCTGTGACCATGAGCATAGTTACACAGCAGTTGATTTACTAAAACTGGAGAGTGCAAAATCTGGGGCAGCTGTGCATGGGAGCCAATCAGCAGCTAACTTCAGCTTGTTCAATTTAGCTTTGACAAAAAAACCTGGAAGTTGATTGGTTTCTATGCAGAGCTGCACCAGATTTTGCACTCTCCAGTTTTAGTAAATCAACCCCATAGTTAGCTTGAAAAAAAGACCAGTTTTTTTCCCCATTGGTTGAGCTAGATGGACTTGTGTCTTTTTTCAACCTGACTAACTATGTAACTATTATTATAACTGGGTACTGGCATTTATAGGTAAATTCGATCCAGGGAATATCCGATTGCCTCTCGGGGGATCAGGAAGGATTTTGTTCCACCGCTGTAGCAGATTGGATCATGCTTTGCTTGGATCAACTGTGGGTGAAGGATTGTGTATGTAGGATTGTATTTTTATATTTTTTTCCCCTTGGTTGAACTAGATGGACTTGTGTCTTTTTTCATCCTCACTAACTATGTAACCAATAGAAAAAAAAATCAATAGAATAAATCAAAAGAAAACCTCCGTATACAGAAACCTATAACCACAGTTGATCCAGAGGAAGGCAACAAATAAAAATAAAAAACCCTAGCATGGTCCAATTTGCTCCAGTGGGGGAAACATTAGTTCTTTCCTGATCCCCCCTGAGGGCAATCAGATATCCCCTGGATCAACAATCCCTGGTGTTGTCACCTATAAGTGTTAATATCCAGCTATTTTTGTGCATTTAAGAACGTTTCCAAAAACAAACTACTGAGTTGACCGGATAGAGCCATGTATACATATGGGGATATTTAAATATGTTTACAATAAATACTGGAAATGATATGAGCTATTTTGATGTACATGGCACCTACAGTATAACTATATGTGTGTATTGATAGATAAATATATAAAACCAAACATAGCAAGGAGGACTCACATAAGCACAAAATGGTCCCATTTAAAGTGGTTGTAAACCCTTTACAACAACTTTATGCTACAGGTAAGCCTATAATAAGGCTCACCTGTAGCTACCCCGAATATCTCCTAAACCTGCACGGTTTAGGAGATATCCCCTGTATCTGCATGTGCCGATGACACCGGCACATGCGCACTGGGGCAAACTGAAGCAACGGCCATTACCGGCGGCTCCCGCGCTGGAGTGACGTCATCGCGGCTCCGGCCAATCACAGCACCGGAGCCGCGATACCCGAAAGTAACCCCCGGGATAGATGTCGCCAGCTGGAGGGGGAGACGAGGACGGCTGCGGGGGCTTCATGCTCTGCTAAGTAATTCATAATGAGCTAGTATGCTATGCATACTAGCTCATTATGCCTTTGTCTTGCAGGGTTTTTTTTGTTTTTTTTTACCAGGGTTTACAACCACTTTAATTTAAAGTTGATATTCTAAAGAAGCACCGAATATTGACTCAACTCAAAGCAAAATGTTGGCTTCGCTTTGTGAATGAGGTGACATCCAACTACATGCACTCCATTTTTTTTAACTGTCCTTGCACATGATTGGGTAATCAAAGTGAATGCAACTTCACCTTTTTTCACTAAGGTTAGTGAATATTCACTTCTCCTTTTGCAAATCAGTTTACCAGGGTGCAGAATTCACCATCACAAATTATTTTATATTCAGGTCCATTGCAGTGCTCTTTTAATTGCCCTATTACCCCTCATCCTAACAGTATTATTATTATAATTATACCGGATTTATATAGCGCCAACAGTTTGCACAGCGCTTTGCAAAGGGAGGGCAGACAGACAGTACAGTTACAATACAATTCAATACAAGAGGAATCAGAGGGCCCTGCTCGTTAGAGCTTACAATCTAGAACAGTACATCAATCCTCGTTGCTGGTAAAAAATAATATTAGCATACAGACAGGCACACATATCTATCTATCTATCTATCTATCTATCTATCTATCTATCTATCTATCTATCTATCTATCTATCTATCTATCTATATATATATAGATATATATATATATATAGATATATATATATATATATCTATATATATATAGAGATATATATATCTCTATATATATATATATATCTATATCTATATCTATATCTATATATATAGATATAGATATATATATAGATATATATCTATATCTATATATATATATATATATATATATATATATATATATATATATATATATTAGTATACCTTGATGACATTGGTTAGAATTGCTGCATGTAGTAAAAAAGAGAAAAAAAGAAAAAAAGACAGCATGCATACTATACTGTAGCAAAAAGAAAAAAAAAAAAAACCCAGAATGCATACTATACTGTAGCAAAAAGAAAAAAAAAAGAAAAAAAAAAAAAAAACAGAATGTATACTATACTGTAGCAAAAAGAAAAAGAGGGAAAGAGACAGAATATATATACTATACTGTAGCAAAAAGAAGAAAAAGGAAAAGAAAAACCCCAGAATGTACACTATACTGTAGCAAAAAGAAAAAAGGAGAAAAAAGGCTACCTGTCATTTGTATTTTGAAATCTTTCTAATACATGCACATACTACATATTAGCTTGTTCTGTGTAACAAAATATATATGTATACATATATATATATGTATATATATATATATATATATATATATATATATATATAGAGGTTGATTATTATTTAAACTATTCATTTTGGATAATTCTACAGTGTCCCCTAATAATTGGTGATAAGAGGTATAAGAGTACTGGTCATCATGGTCATCACAGTGATTCTATTAGGCCTAGCACTTACAAAAATTAAAAAAATCAGATTATTCCATTTTATTCACTCATTGGCACAGACCACAAAAAAATATCAGTTTTGTGCCTCCAGGTTGAAGCCCTTTAATTGCGGTTATGCAGTAATTATCATCATTAACACCTCGCACTTCCCTCAGCCCAGGATGGTCTGGGAGAGACGCAGAGGAGCTCGGTTCCCTTGTACGTGGAGCTTTCACTAAGTATCACCAGCCGTTTGTCAACACGGGTGACACGTCGTGTTTTTGTCTTGACGAAACATTCTGATGCACAGATGACACCGCTTACATCACTCGCAAATATTTTGTCATTTGCAGGGGTAATGAAACACACAAGCATGTAAATTTAGAACATGTTTTGACAGCCATGATCCTTATCAAATGCCTTTCTTAACACAGTGAAAATGATTGAATTAATTAGGCATGCTTAATGCAAATATACTGAGTTCCATTCTTTTATTGAATAAATGGTGTAACCTGGTAATGAAAAATATCTTGTTAATGAAGTAGTCGTGAACATTTCCTTGTGTGTTCCAGCTATGTCGTTCTGTAATTAGAAATGTACATATTTTCAGGGTAGTGGAATATCCCAGGGGTCAAGTGGCCAGTGCAGATAACTTTTTGGCCCTCTCTGATTATTAGGGGCCTGTTCCTTGGCCTCTGCTGGTTACTAAACTAGACTTCTAAGTGACTCCTAATTTGTTCAGTACTTTGTCCACCCCTTATTCTTTTCTTCTTTCAATCTCTAGAAGTTTTAGTCAAAATAATATTAATAGTAAGAATAATAACCATTTAAAGGTTAACTCCACTTTCGTGGTGAAAAAAAATAGCAAATAAAGAAAAAATAATATAGAGCATATAATTGTGACACTAATCATATTGTAATTGAATGTTATTAAAAAATTACCTTTCCTTTTCAATCTGCAGTCGCTGTAATTTTCTGAGAATACATTGCAATATGGGTACATGATGTACAGAATGTGTACTGACCACCCCCCAGAAACATCATTTCCTGCTTGTGTGATTGGCTCACCAATTCTCCCAGAAATCTGCACTAAGATACAAGTCAGATTTCAGGCATCCCCTGCAACTAAAATGTCATTTTTGGAGAGATACTTTCAATAGGAACACGTCTAAAGGGATGCAGGCCCAGCAGGTTTCCTCATTAGTGCCCTGTAGTTCCACATCTGACGGTTAATTATGAAACCACTCCCATTAGACCCACTCAGTACAGAAGCACAGACAAACACACAGGGATTTCTTCAGAATAACAAAAAGTAGGAATCTGCAACAAAGTTTGTTATAATCCTTGCAATGTACAGAGATCACCCAAAGGGGAATATTTTTTTTTCTCAACAAAAGTGGAGTTATGCTTTAACTAAACTAACTTTAATTTAACTTTAAAGGGTAACTCCACTTTCATGAGGAACAACTAAACTAACTTTAATGTAGCTTTAAAGGGTAATGCCACTTTCGTAGGGAACAAAAATAGAAAATAAAGAAAAAATAATATAGTGTATACAATTGTGACACAAGTCATATTCTAATTGAATGTTATTAAAAATTACCTTTCCTTTTCAATCTGCAGCCAATGTAATTTTCTGAAAATACAATGAAATATGGAAACCTAGAGGTGTTCTGTACACAGAATGTGTACTGAACACACCCCAGAAACATCATTTCCTGTTTGCGTGATTGGCTCACCAATTTTCCCAGAAGTCTCCCTAAGATAGTGAGATTTCTGGCATCCCCTGGAACAAAAATGTCATTTTTTGTAAGATACTCCCAATAGCAAAAACGTCTAAAGGGATGCAGGCCCAGCAGATATCTTCATTAGTGCCCTGCAGCTGCTACAGCTGATTGATAATTAAGAAACCACTCCCATTAGACCCACTCAACATGGAGGCACAGCCAAACACACAGCGATTTCTTCAGAATAACAAAAGGTAGGAATCTGCAACAAAGGTTGTTATAATCCTTGCAATGTACATAGATCACCCAGAGGGGAATGTTTATTTCTGAACAAAAGTGGAGTTATGCTTTAACCACTAGGTGGAAAAATAGCTAGTCTGACAAACACTGGAATATAATTTCAAGTGACCATGGGCTGAGTTCACAAAGGTAAAAAAACATGATAAGGATTCTTAAAAAAAAAAGAAAAAAAAAAAGACTGTTATTTAATACATTTTTTTAAAATGACAGTCACAAGGCTGAAAATAAAGATCCATATCTTTGTATGAAGCTTAGTAAATTGAACCTACCTTCTTAAAAAATAAATATTAAATACACTATATATACATATGTACACTATGACAGAGATTCAATAAAGCTGGTGCACTCAGAATCTGGTACATAGTAACCAATCAGCTTCCAGGTGTTATTGGCAAAGCTTAATTGAACAAGCTGAAGTTAGAAGCTGATTGGTTACTATGCACAGTTGCACCAGATTCTGTGTGCAACAGTTTCAGCAAATCTCCCCATATATAAATGCATGATATATTATATATATATATATATAGTTATTATTATTATTATTATGTTTATTATTAGTAGTAATATAATACAGGATTCATATAGAGCCAACATTTTGCACAGCGCTTTACAAAACACAATAAATTCAATACATGAGGGATCAGAGGCCTTGATATGAGAGCTTACAATCTATCTCTATGTAGTCTTTAAGGCATGTGCTGTATGATTCAGTTTGGACAGTTCCTGCTGTATCAAAATAATGTAAAGTGTATTGCGCAATAACATGCCACTACAACCATTCAGCTACCGTAAGTATTTGGGTAACCGCACTCTTCACATCATCACGGCACTGTGCGGTGCATGGCTAAATGAGCCTAAGCATTGGTAAGCTTTAGAAGGCAATCTGGTGCAGAGCATATGATAAGCTGGCTGCTTTGTTCATATCTGGGATACACGTTACTACGGGAGGGTTGGCTGTCCCTGCAGAGTAGGACGTTTCCTCGCTCCTGTGTGCCTGGTCTGTCTTCATTTGGAAGCGAGACCTTTTAGAATGAGTCTGAAATCTAGAGAGCCTCACCCCACGTTGAATGACTGCACTTTCTCTTAGCACAGCTTAGCAGACATTGCCTGCTTTTCTCCGATACTATATTCTGCACCAGCACTGGGGAGTTGAAGATGTCTTTTTCGTTTAAGAGTTAACCGGCAGCCAGATAAACCTAACATATCATTGTTGGTTATCTGCCCTCATTATAGAGATAACTGCGTAAGAAAACCAGAGCATTTGCCGCTTACCCCCAAAGAACTACCTTGGGGGAATCCTGTGTGTCCTGGCAGTTGTTTTGGGTGAACTGAAACCGAGCATTGTCATTAAAGCAGATAAAAGCCTAAATATGTTGATGTCATTTCAAAAGTCATTTTTAATATTTTTAAATCTGCCGTTTTCAATAAAATAATACCGGGCATGAAGGTCCTAGTTTAACCCCTTGGCGCCGAACACACACAAACATGTGGCCTCTCGGTGCCTGGTCCCTGGGTGAATTGCTGTGTCAAGCAGGGCTGGTGCAAGGATTTTTGACACCTTAGGTAAAACCTCATTTAGCCGCCCCCTTGGCTCCACCCCTGACTCAACCCCCTTTGCCCTGCCCATGTATACCCCACATTTTTAATGTGCCCATCAAATGCAGCTTCACCAGCACCCATCAAATGCAGCCTTACTAGCACCCATCACATGCAGCCTCATCAGTGCCCATCAAATGCAGTCTACCAGCGCCCATCAAATGCAGTCTACCAGTGCCCATCAAATGCAGCCTCACCAGCACCCATCAAATGCAGTCTACCAGCGCCCATCAAATGCAGTCTACCAGCGCCCATCAAATGCAGCCTCACCAGCACCCATCAAATGCAGCCTCGCCAGCACCCATCACATGCAGTCTACCAGCGCCCATCAAATGCAGTCTACAAGTGCCCATCAAATGCAGCCTCACCAGCACCCATCAAATGCAGCCTCGCCAGCGCCCATCAAATGCAGCCTCACCAGTGCCCATCAAATGCAGTCTACCAAAGCCCATCAATGCAGCCTACCAGTGCCCATCAATGAATGTTTGCCTGCTTCCATTCATTCGGGAGTCCGGACACAGACACAGTCCTCCGCTGCCACTGTTCCTCTGACACTATTTTCGAACAAAGCGGCAGCTGTCTGCTGATGCTGAGACTTAGGTTCTTGCTGCAGAGAGGAGAGAGAGAAGAGAGTAGGAACACCAGTGGCTGGGTGCCCTAGGCAGCAGAGCACCCTAGACGGCTGCCTAGTTTGCCTAGTGGCAGCACCGGCCCTGGTGTCAAGAGCGGTGCACGCTCTCGACACAGTTACCGGCGCCTAGTGGAAAGATTTTCGGATCATGTGACCAATGTGAAAGACAATCAAGGTGGTCACATGCTCTTAAGCCCAGCGTCATAAACCTCTTAAAGGGATGGGAGGCACCCGCGTGAAGAGGTTAAGTACTTCCTGTTATAGGGGGACAACACCCTGTTTCTAGCTCCTAATAGTTTTCCTGCATTGTCACCCAGTCATTCACTCTCCCAATGGAGACATCAAGCCATGTAATGCAAAAGCGTGATCCACTTTTGTCACTATTAGGAATCCCGCACTGAGAAATGCCCTGCAGCCATTGCTGTAGTGTATGTAGACAAGACATGGCTTTAAAGAGGTTGCCAGAGATCAGCGGTGCAGAGCTGTAACACAGGATGAAAAAAGGGTGAAAACAATATTTTAAAAAAAAAACAAAAAAAAGAAAGGAACTCAGTAATCTATAGTTTTTATGTCAATGATGGCTACTTTTAGGGTATCATTGTAATGGTTGCCTTAAAGCCCAACTCCATGAAAAGTAAAAATCCTAGCAACCCCCACACTGCAAAGGAAAAATGAATTTCGGGAGTACCTAAATAAATTAATTTTTCGGACGAAAACGAAATTCCGAAACGAAATATTTCAGTGTGCACATGTATACAAATAAAGAAAAAACTGTTTTGGTTAGATTTCATATACAGATTAGTAAGTGCCTCTCTCTGGTGCCAGACAAGTCAGTCAGCATCCTTGCTGAAAAACCAGCGAAATAAAATCAATTTCAAAAATAAAAACCTGGAGAGCTAATTATGTTAAATTTAGCAAGGCTTCCAAATTCCAGCTTGGGGAAATTACATTATAAGGGATCCCCAGCAGCTCATAAAAAATAAAAATGAGCTCCAACTGATATACTTACCCCCATCTCCGGTGCTGTACTCTACAGACTGACCCCCTCCCTGATCCAGCAATTCTCCTCTTCTATGAAGCCCAGCATTATTCAACTGACTTTCTGCAACCCTGGCGTCATACCTCCACCCCTGCCCTGGACTCATAGGAAAAGTCTGCATAGACTGGGACCATGCACCGCAGGATAAAGCGTGAAGAGGACTTCGCAGGACCAGACCAGAGACAACTGAAAAAATGTACTATAGGTGTGCCAATTTGTTTAACCTCCCTGGCGGTATGATTATTTCGGATTTTAGGTGCTGAAAGCGGTACAATTATTTTGCATGGAAATTTGGCGTTTTATATTGTAGGTCTGTAAATCTTAACAATAACACACTTAAATCTGTCCAAACCAGAGTCTAGTAGATATCCCGGGTATGATAAAGTTTGAAACACAAAAACATAAATTATAATATAATAAATAAAAATAAATAATTAAAAAAAAAAAAATAGTAATAAAATAAATTTCCCCACAATTCACTATCGCTCAATTCTGCAAGTGTTCTAATTTACTATCGCTGTTTTCTAGCTGGTCTAAAGCCACTTTTGACGTAAAGGGACACTTTTTGGTTGCTATGGACAATCTCCAGTTTCCAGGCAGAAAGAACAGTGTATATCATATAAAACTGCATGCAGGGCATGGGTCAAAGCACTGGGGACAAAAGGAATGTGAAATCATTTCATACAGTACTGTAATCTGTAAGATTACAGTACTGTATGTGTTATGATTTTTACTATTTTTTGAATTTGCCGCCAGGCTCCGCCCCCGTGCGTCGCGCCGCTCGCAGGGAACGGAGCCTGGCACGGAGAGGCTTCAGAGGAGGACGGAGCCCTCGGACACTGCGGGTGACATCGCAGGATCCCGGGGACAAGGTAAGTAAAGCCGCCCCAGGATCCTGCAATGCGATCCCGAGTGTGGCTCGGGGTTACCGCTAATGGGACTGAATTTTAACCCCGAGCCACACTCGGGAATACCGCCAGGGAGGCTACAGGGTGTGGGAAATGGAGATTCCAAGAGGGTATGGAACAAGGAGGGGAAGGTAGTTCCTAAGCTTGGATTGGGTTTTAAACTGGTATCACAAAAACCATAAAGCACATTCACTCACTTGGCTGCTCTGTTAAACTGGAATGACACTATAGGGTTTATTTACTAAAGTTGGAGGGTGAAAAATCAGGCACACTTCTGCATAGGAACCAATCAGCTTCCAGGTTTTATTGCCAAAGCTTGATTGAACAAGCAGAAGATAGAAGCTGATTGGCTACCATGCACAGCTGCACCAGATTCTAAGTGCTCCAGCTTTAGTAAATCTACCCCTATATATAGAGAGAGTATATTAAGCCTCTATGGGGGCCCCTAGGTACATATATAAAAATCTAAATCTAAGCAGAAACAAGGTTTTTGAGATATGACGTACGCTGAAAAGATTATTTACATTAAACCGCTGGCACTTTCCACTAACGGAACACTGGAGAAACCATATAGAGCCTACCAAGTAAAATAACAAGTGAACTGGAATTATTTAATTGCCACTTGTCTATCCTAAGAGGAACATCAATTCAATGTGTTTTGAACCTAGTTGATACCACTTTTCAATAATTCCCGATGCATTATTGAATTTCTGAACTTCTTTCCCTTTAATACTTTGCTTCCTTTAATGGGTGACTGGCTATATTCTATGGTGTATTTTTGTGACACAGAAGCAGCGGATAAGTCTATGATGCACTTCAGCTATGTGATTTAAAAATCCCATACCATATGTTTTCTCACCGGATTGCCTTGTCTTGCAAAATTACGGGAGTCGATGCTTAAAAACACAATTAGGTAGTTTAAAATGAAGCATTAAAGGGAAAATAAGAGGAAACGCACTTTTTTTTTTATTTTGCTATGCACATTTTTCTTTTTTTTTTCTTCTTTTTTTTTTCTATTGCAATGTGATTGTTATGTTCATTAGTTCTGAAGACTTTTGATTCTGGCGTTGTGGAAAAATCATTTGCCATGTTTTTCTGATTAGGTTATATAGGCTGTGGTTAAATTATAAATGAAGAATATTGTATCCTAAAAATTGCAGAATTATATTTTTTCTATTTTTTTTTCATCTTTCTTTTCTATAAAATATTAATAGGGGAAACACAACCTATAGATGTGTCATCGAGTGCTGAAAATTACTCACGTTCTGAGTGTTCTTTATCATGTACATATTTGGTATAGCAGTGCAAGGATCCTCGTGATAGGCATAGTGGGGCAACTGATAGAAAGACCAATCAGAAATAATCTATTAATCTCCCATTAAAGGAAAATATATATTTTTTATTACAAATTCATAGAGCAGGTATCATTGCTGCACAATTCATTTTGTTATTAAAATGATTTCCAGGCAGATATTAAAAACATATTTATTAATAATACTAGTAATAATAATACTGCATTTGCACTTTGCATTCTGTATCGCTATATTAATTAGCCCAAAATAATTTTTGGGTCAGTATATTCTTTAAAATCATGAGTAATTTGTTTTTGTTCTTTTAGGCAAAGGGTCACTTTTTCTATGTGGTAAGTTAATTTAGACTGTAATCATTTTCTTCACTCTGTATGTTACCATTTTGTTTTGCCATGCTTCATTAAATATGTCAGGTTAAAAGGATTTTTTCCATGGATGAATTATAGAGAGACGTCACTTGCTGCACCCTGTTCTTTTTCAGATGACACAAACTATGCAATAAAGATCTGATGGCTCACTTAGCATAAAGTGACCCTTTCCTTTATCCATGAAGGAAAACGTGAAAGAGTGACCTAACTCTCCCCCTCCCCAACTGTAAGTACTCACCTCTCTGTCTTCTGCACTGCTCCATTTAGCTGATTTGTTGGAGGCAAACATTGGGGTTTATTTACTAAATCCGGTGCACTCGGAATCTGGTGCAGCTGTGCATGATAGCCTATCAGCTTCTAACAAGATGTCTGAAGATGGAGATGCTCCTAGCTGATGACACAGGAGACTGGTCCCTACACTGTACTTCTTCCACCAGTACCTCTCTCTACACTAGACAAACTGGGGTTGATTTGCTAAAACCGGAGAGTGCATAATCTGGTGTAGCTGTGCATGGTCGCCAATCAGCTTCCAACGTCAGCTTGTTTAATTGAGCTTTGACAATAAACCCTAGAAGCTGATTGGTTTCTATGCAGAGCTGCACCAGATTTTGCACGCTCTAGATTTAGTTAATCCCCCCCCCCACTGTTTATGAATATGAAAGCTCACCTCCAGGAAAACCCTGCCAAACTGTGGTCCCCATCAGAGTATCCTGTTACCCGTTTCTTATATTTAAGATTTAATATCTCTTATAATATCTCATCATATAGATGATGTGGGTTAAATAAGAGTTCTTTTGACTTGAAAGTGAGAGTGAAAGCTTTAATATAATAACATTTATTAGGCCGTAGTTGAAAGCATCTATCTAATACACAAACGTCTATCTATAGTCTTACACCAAAGAAGAAAATATTAGGTCAAAATAAAAGAATTACACGAGGGAGTATATTCCTTAAAACATTAATCTACACACATATTTAGTTACAAGTAGAGGGCATACCTTTCCCATAATTACCCGTTCTTACCAAGGTCTCATCCTGATGCCTAGTCTCCCCAACAGAGAGAGCATTTCCTCCCAGCTAGTCTGTGTATATCAAAACAGGCTGATGCCTCATTGGTCGGCATAGCATGACTTCTGATTGATTAGCTTCCCTTATACTTTGCCTAAGTCCGCCCCCTTTCATGCTAATCCTTGCGAGCCAGAGAATGACTTGAATGGTCCCGGGACGTTTAAGTATTGAATCCGGGGTGGGAATCACTTTATTGCATATCACAGCATGGAATCCTTTGAAGTGAGTTTGTGTACCACAATGAGGTTTGAAACCCGTTGTTTGTACACCAAAGCCTGGGCACTGACTTGTCTGGAGATATATGTGAAGATTAATATGTTCTGGCCTGCATAGATACAAGCTAAATGATATATTTTCCTAATTACAATATTTTACAGCTATTAATGGAGATTTCACATAAACTCATAAGGCAACAACCCCCTACTTTGGGGTACCCATCAGAGTACCCCTAACATCAAGGTTCCCATCTCTTACATCATGGTCCCCATCAGATTACCCCTTACATCAGGGTCCCCATCAGAGTACCCCTTACATTAATTGTCCCCATCAGAGTGCCTCATGGATCAGTAGATGCACTCTCAGAGACCTGGGGGGGGGGGACACAACTAAAATTTGGGTGGCACGTGTGACAGGCATTCATGGGTGAGATTTACTACAAATGAGGCACTCCGAATCTGGTGCAACTGCGCATAGTAGTCAATCAGCTTCTAATTTCAGCTTGTTCAATTTAGCTTTGACAACAAGCCTTTGACTAAAAAAAAGCTGATTGGTTTCTATGCAGAGCTGCACCAGATTTTGCCCTCTCCAATTTTAGTAAATCAACACCCATTGTGTAGTCTCAAAACTGATTTGTTATAACTCTCAATGTCTATGGACGTGCTTGGCCTCGTATAACAGTGCTGGAGCAATCACAAGGCACCTAGAGCTGTCACGTGGAAGAGAGGGAGCGAATTTCATGCTCACCTATACCTGGACATTTGGGGTATTTTACATAAAGTAGAAGTCCACCCTAACACTAAAATCTATTGACATCCACGATCTAAGACTAACCTATCTAGCCCTGTAAAGAAGAATTAGCAATACATACCTTTTCTGAAGCTGCTCCGGTCTGGTCTCTAGCCACTGAAACTCTGCAGAGGAGACAGCCGGCAATGGTTGGGAAATGAATGGAAAGTGACGTCACCCATAGAGTTACCATGGAGCTTCTATTGTTGCTGCCTCCTCTGCACAAGACTCCACAGAGAAGCTGCTGCTGATGGCTCAGCATGGGATCAGACCGGAGCGGCTTCAAAAAAGGTATGTATAGCAATTTTTTTTTCTTTACAGGGCTAAATAGGTTAGTTTTGGATCGTGGGTGCCAGTAGAGTTAAAGAATTTAGTGTTAGGGTGGACTTCTACTTTAAGCTCCTGGCTTCTGAATGGAGGGAGGAACGGTGAGTAGGTGTTAACTTTGCTGCATACATACTAGGAGAGTTTTGTGCCAGCCCCATCGTAGATGCAAAATTTTGATAAGTAAGGCTGGCCACAGGCTTACTTTCTGTTTTTCTTAGGATATAGTGGGAAAGAATTAGAGCCTCTTTAGGGTTTTAATTGCTGTCTGTGGCTCTAGTGGGGAGCTCCATTTCCCTTAGCTCAGTGAATGTGTGTAGTTGGAGATTGATGGCCCAAAGCTGCATCCACGCCCAGCTTGAAATTTTCAGGACCCAGTGAGAATCCAGTGAGAACTCCAATTTTAGTAAATCAACCCCCATTATGTAGTCTCAAAACTGATTTGTTGAAACTCTTGACATCTATGGACGTCATTGGCATCATAGTACTGGAGCAATCACAAGGCACCTAGAGCTGTCACATGGAAGAGAGGGAGCGAGTTTCATGCTCACCTATACCTGGACATTTGGGGTATTTTACTTAAAGTAGAAGTCCACCCTAACACTAAAATCTATTGACATCCACGATCTAAGACTAACCTATCTAGCCCTGTAAAGAAGAATTACCTATACATACCTTTTCTGAAGCTGCTCCGGTTTGGTCTCTAGCGACGAAAGCTCTGCAGAGGGGACAGCCGACAACGGCTGGGAAATGAATGGAAAGTGACGTCACCCATAGAGTTACTATGGAGCTTCCATTCTTGCTGCCTCCTCTGCACAAGACTCCACAGAGAAGATAGCTCAGCGTGGGATCAGACTGGAGCGGCTCCAAGAAAGGTATGTATAGCATTTTTTTTTCTTTACAGGGCTAGATAGGTTAGTTTTGGATTGTGGATGCCAGTAGAGTTAAAGAATTTAGTGTTAGGGTGGACTTCTACTTTAAGCTCCTGGCTTCTGAATGGAGGGAGGAACGGTGAGTAGGTGTTAACTTTGCTGGATACATACTAGGAAGTTTTATGCCAGCCCCATTGTAGATGTAACATTTTGATAAGTAAGGCTGGCCACGGGCTCGCTTTCTGTTTTTCTTAGGATATAGTGGGAAAGAATTAGAGTCTCTTTAGGGTTTTAATTGCTGTCTGTGGCTCCAGTGGGGAGCTTTCCATTTTCCTTAGCTCAGTGAATGTGTGTAGTTGGATATTGATGGCCCAAAGCTGCATCCAAGCCCAGCTTGAAATTTTCAGGACCCAGTGAGAGCCCCTTTGATGGACTCTTCTTAAACTCAAGGGGAAACATCTATGTCACCAGGGAGCAAGCCCAGATTCAGAGGGGTGCTGGGGTGGGCTGTGCCCTCCCAAATTGTAATTGCCCCCCCCCCACGTCTCTGGGAGTGCATCCACTGATCCATGAGGCTCTCTGATGGGGACAATTAATGTAAGGGGAACTCTAATGAGGACAATTATATGTATGCGGTACTCTAATGGAGATAATAAATGTAAGGGGTACTCAGATGGGGACCCTGATGTAAGTGTTACTCTGATCGGGACCCTGATTTTAGAGATACTATGATGGGTACCCTGATGTAAGGGGTACTCTGATAGGGTCACCTGGTGTACTGGGTACTCTCATGGGGACCCTGAAATAAGGGGTACTCTGATGGGGACATCTGATGCAAGGGGTACTCTGATAGGCAACCTGGTGTTAGAGGGGACTCTAGTTTGGATGAGTTTTCCTGGCAACAAGCTTTCATAGTTATAAGTAGTGGGGAAAGCCTGTCTAATTAAAATATTGCAGTGTATTTAAAAGAAACGTCAAGCTTAACACTAAAGATGCTAAAAATCAGAATTATTTTGCTCTACCCTGTGTTCATGGGTGTTCATGGGTATTATTAACAGTAGTATTTTCAGCTGCACCTGGTCATTTTAAAGGAATGTAGGTTATAGTGAAGTTACTCCTTTAGTAACTTCACTAATTAGAGCTGATTAGACTAAAGTCTTCCAATGGTCTTACCTGCTTAGCCTTCATCTACACTTAGACATGAGATGACTGTTTCCCTATCTATCCACTAACAGATAGCTAACAATCAAACGTCTATGGACATGTCCATCAGTGTTGCCAACCTACCAGATTGAAATTTACGGACACGACACCCAAAATTTACTGGCACAGCCAAGTTTTTTCTAGCATTTCCAAAAGTTACAAAGTTACAGTTTTAAGTGCAAATCTCAGTATTTAGGCTACAAACAAGTACAATATGCACTTAGCAATTTGATTTAAGGTAGACATTAAGGCAAAAAACATTTCTTATTTTATTTTCGATACGACATGACACGTCTCTTCTTGAGTCACAGTAACAGCCTCTTTCCACGCCAGGCGGTCCCTTCAGTCCACTCCAGTCCCTGACAGTCCCGTTCCCAGCTTGCCTTGCTCCCATTGTGCAGACCCGTACACGAGGCTCCAGCCGCTCCTCTCGACTCCCTTGCAGCATGACATCACATGAGACGCTCAGGCACGGCCTCCGCCGGAACTGCCCGAACACACTGTAGCAGGCACTCGGATGGTCTCGGCCAAGCATGACAACCATATTTTTTACTGCCAAACTTTTCCTGTCACTGGCAGGAGAAAAGTTACCATATTTACTTGCTGCCAGTAAAATTACTGACGGTTGGCAACATTGATGTCCATGTAACCTCAGATACAACCAGACAACCATTCCTTTGGGAAAAATCAGATGCTGGGAATGGATTTTCCTGAACAGTCACTGAGATAAGGCTGTCACCATGGCTGTCTGTTCAGTGCATAAACATGCATACTTGGCCTATGCAACTTCAAGTTCATGAAAAGATTTTTTTTGGAAGAAAATAAAATATATTTTTGGACTTTGGATCTTCCGACTGTCATATCCCCTGTGACTAAAATATAAAATATATTTTTGGACTTTGGATCTTCCTAATGACATAACCCCTGTGACGTAACAGTTTTTTTAAAGAGAAATTAAGCCAAGCTGTCCAGGATGCAGTCCAGGATGATTTACTCCATAGATGACCCCATATATCGTATATTTAAATATTTTTGAAAAAAATGCCTATACAAAATATAATTAAAGGGACACTGTTGCAAGATCATTCTTTTCAAAAACATTCTTACCGTAAAATGATATGTACCCCAACATATGTTTAGCATGTTATTTTCCTGTAAAAACAGGATGGGGGGTCTTGGTGCTTACTTAGTGAGGAGAGATGGGGGGTCCTGGTACTTAGTGGGGAGAGATGGGGCTCTTGGTGCTTAGTGGGGGGAGATAGAAGATCCTGGTGCTTAGTGGAGAGAGATGGGGGTCCTGGTGCTTAGTGTGTAGAGATGAGGGGTCCTGGTACTTAGTGGGGAGAGATGGGGGGTCTTGGTGCTTAGTGGGGGGAGATAGGGGATCCTGGTGCTTAGTGGAGAGAGATAGGGTCCTGGTGCTTAGTGTGGATAGATGAGGGGTCCTGATACTTAGCGGGGATATATGGGGGGTCTTGGTGCTTAGTGGGGGAAGGTGGGTGGTCTTGGTGCTTAGTGGGGGGAGATAGGGGGTCCTGTTGCTTAGTGGGGAGAGATGGGGTCCTAGTGCTTAGTGGGGAGAGATGGGTGTCCTGGTGTTTAGTGGGGAGAAATGGGTGTCCTGGTGCTTAGTGGGGGAGATGAGGGGTCATGGTGCTTAGTGGGAGAGATAGGGGGTCTTGGTGCTTAGTGGAGGGAGATAGGGGGTCCTGGTGCTTAGTGGTGAGAAGTGGGGGGTCCTGGTGCTTAGTAGGGAGAGATAGGGGGTCTTGGTGTTTAGTGGGGGCAGATTGGGGGTCCTGGTGGTGGTGGTCTTGGTGCTTAGTGGGGAGAGATGAGGGGTCCTGGTGCTTAGTGTGGAGAGAGATGGGGGTCCCAGTGCTTAGTGGATGAGGGGTCCTGGTACTTAGCGGGGAGAGATGGGGGGTCTTGGTGCTTAGTGGGGGGAGATAGGGGGTCCTGGTGCTCAGTGGGGAGAGATGGGGTCCTGGTGCTTAGTGGGGAGAGATTGGAGTTCTGTGCTTAGTGGGGAGAAATGGGTGTCCTGGTGCTTAGTGGGGGAGATGAGGGGTCATGGTGCTTAATGGGAGAGATGGGGGGTCTTGGTGCTTAGTGGAGGGAGATAGGGGGTCCTGGTGCTTAGTGGTGAGAAGTGGGGGGTCCTGGTGCTTAGTAGGGAGAGATGGGGGGTCTTGGTGTTTAGTGGGGGCAGATTGGGGGTCCTGGTGCTTAGAAGGGAGAGATTGAAGGAAGGATGAATGGAAAAATATACCAAGGCATTCTTGATAAAAATCTGCTGCCATCTACCAGGATGGTGGAGATGAAATGAGGGTGGACATTTGAGCAAGACAATGATCCCAAACACAAAGCCAAGAAAATTCTCAATTGGTTTCAAAGAAAAGAAAATAAAGCTGCTAGAATGGCCCAGCCAATCACCTGGCTTGAATCCAATAGAAAATCTATGGAAAGAACTAAAGATCAGAGTTCATAGAAGTGGCCCATGGAACCTGAGCAATGCATGCGACTAGTTTCTCCATACAGGAGGCATCGTGAAATTGTCATTACCAACTAAGGATTTTTTTTGAAGTATAAAATAAATTTCATTTTGTTGTTCATTTCGTGTTCAATACTTTTTCCCTGTGTCATTCCATTTTATTACACATAACTTAATTTCTGAATATATTTGTTTTGGTTTCTTTGCATGTATGGATTGCATGGTCTGTTACCGACATGTGGTAAAAATTTCATGTCAATCGAGGACGTGTTCAGTAATTATTTTACTCGCTGTATATAAAAAAGAAAACATTTGTAGAAAACTCAAAAATAAAAAATAAACTTCATAGTGCATATATTAATCAATACTTGAAATTTATATTAACCATTTGCTGCCCGCCCACCGTCAAATGACAGAGGGACGGTGCGGCTCTCTTCTGGGTGGTCGTCATATGATGTTGCTAGGACACGGTGTAACCCCGATTTCTATAAAGAGCTACGGCTCTTTAACCATGTGATCGATCATGTGTAACTGCTGTGTCACAGTCGGTCACGTGTACGGAAGTGCCGTGAATCGGCTCTCCTCGCCTCACACTGACAGAGTGTGTGACGAGGAGTGCCGATCAGGGGCATCTCCTCGCAGGGGAGACCTGGGGAGGTAATTAGGGCAGTGATCATCAGTGCCCTGATTACAGGAAAGCCCAATCAGTGCCACCAATCAGTGCCTAACAGTGCCACCAATCAGTGCCCATCAGTGCCACCCATCAGTGACCATAAGTGATGCCAGTCAGTGCAGCCTTTCAGTGCCGATCAGTGCCTGTTCATCAGTGCTTCCCATCAATGCCCATCAGTGCCTCCCATTAATACCCATCAGTACCGCCCGTCAGTGCCCATCAGTGCTGCCTATCCGTGCTGCCTATCAGTGCCCACCAGTGCTGTGCATTAGGGCCCACCACTGCCACTTATCAGTGCCCACCAGTGCCACCCATCAGTGCTATCCATCAGTGCCTAACAGTGCCACCAATCAGTGCCCATCAGTGCCACCAATCAGTGCCCATAAGTGCCACCAATCAGTGACCATAAGTGATGTCAGTCAGTGCAGCCTTTCAGTGCCCATCAGTGCCTGTTCATCAGTGCTTCCCATCAATGCCCATCAGTGCCTCCCATTAATGCCCATCAGTACTGCCCGTCAGTGCCCATCAGCACTGCTTATCCGTGCTGCCTATCAGTGCCCACCAGTGCTGTTCATTAGGGCTCACCACTGCTGCTTATCAGTGCCCACCAGTGCCACCCATCAGTGCCACCAAACAGTGCCACCAACCAGTGCCCATCAGTGCCACCAATCAGTGCCCATAAGTGCCACCAATCAGTGACCATAAGTGATGCCAGTCAGTGCAGCCTTTCAGGGCCCATCAGTGCCTGTTCATCAGTGCTTCCCATCAATGCCCATCGGTGCCTCCCATTATTGCCCATCAGTACTGCCCATCAGTGCCCATCAGCGCCGCCCATCAGTTCCCATCAGTGCTGCCTATCAGTGCCCACCAGTGCTGTCCATTAGGGCCCACCACTGCCGCTTATCAGTGCCCACCAGTGCCACCTATCAGTGCCCACCAGTGCCTCCTATCAGTGTTGATCAGTGCCGCATATCAGTGCCGCCTATCAGTGCCCATCAGTGCGGCATATTAGTGCCTCCTCATCAGTGCCACCTAATCAGTGCCCAAAAGTGCCACTTCATCAGTGCCCATAAATGGAGCCTCATCAGTGCCCATCAGTGCAACCTATCAGTGCTTATCAGTGCCTCCTCATCAGCGCACATCAGTGAAGGGGAAAAATGACTTATTTACAAAATCTACTGGCAGAAACTAAAAAAGTAAAAATCCCAGCAGTAATTAAATACCACCAAAACAAAGCTCTATTTGTGCGAAGAAAAAGATAAAAACAATTAATTTGGGTACAGTGTTGCATGACCAATTGTCATTCAAAATGCGACAGCGCAGAGCTGAAAAATGGCCTGGGCAGGAAGGGGGTGAAAGTGCCTGGTATTGAGGTGCTTAATCAACACTAATCATAGTGTATCATAGACATCACAGCAATTTTAAAGACAATTTTTAAAATAAATAAAACAAAAAAAAAAGTTTATGGAAAGGGAAATAATTCAAAAACTTGATTTTTCGTTGCTTTTAGCTGCAATTTTCTCAATCAGTGACAGGGTTTTCTTTAAAACAAATACTGGAGTCCATAAAATGTTGGTTAAAGGAAATACCTACTATCTAGTCAAGGGTAAATCTTTCCATTTTTCAGGAAATCACCGCGGTGCGTCTGTACCTGACACTATTTATCAAAGTCTTTTCTATTTACTGTAAGGACCAGAAACTGAAAACAAACCGTCCCTCACACCCCCGGAAAAAAAAAAAAAAAGTTCTGTCATCCGGCAGAAAGCTGCTGCACTCCCATATTCCATGTGTTACTGTTGCTCTCCAGGCACTTAAATTTGTGCTGTGATGTTGCATCTGAAAGCTGCTTTGTGCTACAGCAAGTGAGACACTTTGAGGTGACAGCAGAGCAACGCTGGCACCGCGCAGCCTTCCATTGTATATGCCGGGAAATTCCCTTCTCCGTTTTGCTTCTGAGAGTTGTTGTGTTTTAAGAGCACAATCTCTTTTGAAACCACACATCATTTTTTTTTTCTCTTACTTTTGCAGCCTAGAGCTAGATTGTAATGTGACAGTGTGCACACATCACCCAGCCATCCCGGTGACAGCTCGATCAATTTAACTCCTGCTCCGCTTTGACTGGCATTCCCACCAGGCTTTCACAGGGTTAAACTGAGATGGCCTTAGATTTTTTTTTTTTTTCTTTTTTAGGGAACATTAAAGGGAAGGTTTTGTGTATTCAAAGATCACCCATTCTGTGCTTAGTGTAAGATTTACCTGAAAAAAAATCTTTTAAGGCGACCTTCATATCTGCACATGGCTTGCTGTACCATATTTTGATATACTGATGTGTCAATTGCCTAGTGGTTATTTGTAGATCAAGTAGTCTGTTCAGTTAGGCCCTTTTCACACGGGTGCCTCCGATAAGCAGAATCCGCTTGCTCAGTGGGGGGGATCTATTCGCTGATCCACGCTGAGCAGGTGGATGATAGGTCTGTGTCCACCCTGCTATGGAAAACGGACACAGTCTTTCTCTGCTCTATGGGGTTATTGGATGGAAACGGACTGCCTGTCCATCTGATGACATCTGATACACTAGATGACAGGTCACAGGACACAGTCCTGCTCTCCTCTATGGGGCTATTGCATGGAAACGTGCGGCCTGTCCATTTCCATCCAATGCCATGGAAAATAGGACCATAATCAGCGGCGGCCAATTCCTCTTCCTGCTTCCTAATTGGCCGGGAGGAGAAGCAGGAAGACAATAGTGAAAGATAATTTGCTTTTGTCCCACAAATGGGTGGGCTCAGGGCGCAGTGCCCTGCGCCCTGAGCCCACCTTTTTTTTAAGCCAATTAGAGCCTCCGGCTCTAATCATGTGCTTGAAAAACAAAAAAAACCCCCTAATCTACATACGGGAAACCGGGCATATTGGATTTCAATGTTTTTTGTTTTTTTAAGCACATGATTACTGGGGGCGGGGAGGATGTACAGGGAGACCCAGAAGCTGGGCATTGCCATCGGCTCTGCATCAATGCCAAGAGCCTGACCGTGTGAGTACTAACCACAGGGGGGGAGCGGACATATTGGATTTCAAAGGGGTTTTTTTTAAGCACATGATTAGAGCCTGAGATTCTAATTGGCTTCAAAAAAGGGTGGGCACTACGCCCTGAGCCCACCCAGTTATGGGACAAAAGCAAATTATTTTTCACTATTGTCTTCCTGCTTCTCCTCTCGGCCAATTAGGAAACGGGAAGAGCAATTGGCCAAGAAGAGAAGTGATTGTATTGGCCGGTACTGGGGGCGGGGAGGATGTACAGGGAGACCCGGAAGATGGGCGTTGTCATCGGCTCTGCATCAATGCCAAGAGCCTGATCGCGTGAGTACAAACACGGGGGGGGGGGGTCGGGTGGTTTGTTTGCTGCCCCCCGGCTGGAGCACCAGCTGCCACTGACCCCCATCTCACTGTTTTGGGGGGACAGGATCGTATCGGATGGCGGCAGTATGGCGGGGGGTGTCAGCGGACATGTGTTAGAAGAGGCCTTTCTAACTAGTTAAAGCTGAAGTCCAGGATAAGCCTACTGTATATTGTTTAAATACAAGAGTCATATGTATTCTTCCTTAGATCTTGGTGTGTTTTGTGTATTTCTTCCAGCTCTGTGCAATAATCCAGTGTGAGACTTTACCTCTGTGCAGGAGCTTCCTGTAATAAAGACCGCTCACTGCTGCTCTCCCTCCTTGTGCAGGGTGACTGGTCTTGTCTCCACCCCCTCCTGTAGTTTTCTACATGCAGCCTGTAGTGGGTGGAGCCTGCTAAGTCCCTCACACAGCTGTGCTGACTGCAAGCTATGGACAGGACAGTGATGTTGTCACTGCTACTTTTATAAGGCAATATCTGGGGTTGCAACGGCATATAGTGTGAACAAAGTCGATTCATATCCTTTCTTGTTATTGAGAAAAATATTTAAAGCAGAGCTTCACACAAAAGGGGAAGCTCTGCTTGTTTGCACCCTCCCCCTCTCCTCTGTCACTGTCAAAACCAGGTACCCGCTCCCACTTCCAGGTCAGATCACTGCGGTGTTCTACGAGGATGTTCGGCCCCCTCCTTCTTCCCCCCGCAGCCTTCTGGAACACACACAGGTCCCAGAAGACTGTGGGACCATTCACAAAGCGCAGTGCGACTTGAGCAAGCGCAGTAAGAAACCCGTTGTGCAGCCAGAGGGCTTCACTGCCTGTTTCCCCTACCTAAGATGGCAGCGCCTGCACCCGAAGCCAATCGAATAATCGGCTTGGTTGCCAACATCACTAGATATCTGGACAGGTAAGTGTCCTTGTATTAAAAGTCAGAAGCTACAATATTTGTAGCTGCTGATTTTTACATTTTTGGGGGGAGACTGGAGCTCCTCTTTAAATCAAAGTTTTTGTGCCCAGAGTTCAGGTTTAAAGGTAACAGGAATTTTATTTTTAAAAGTTCAACCTTGAGTAAGATTCACTTTAAATATGTGACTCATTTATCAGTTCGTTAGAACTGTCTACTTTGCCTACATCAAGTTGAAGCCTGCACTGAAAAATGACAGTTGGAAAATGAAGGTTTGAGCTTCAGGTGGTTGCTCAATTCAAATACAGACAGTTCTTGCTGGAGACCCTTAGATAAATGAACCCTAAGCTCGTTTTGAGACCGATGAATTTTTATCTCGCTACATTTGACTTTCATAATTGATTCAACCTCACAGCTGCTGATAACAATGATGTGCTTTTAGTCTTCAACACAACTTAAAAACTTTTGTTAATGTGTTCCAAAATTTTAGCCAAAAAAAACTGAATGGAAAAAAAACTGAATTAGATTATCACATTGTGTTGCATCATATACAGTTCTGCCTTTCTACAACAGGGCAATTTATATTCACATTTCAACAAGAGAAGTCTGGCTTTACATGGTCTTAAAGATTTTCGAAATATCTGCATACAGATTCTTGATAGGTTGTAGAAGTCTATTCTTATACTAGTTGTTTTGGTCCCCTCCTCTTGCAGTTATATTTACCTCCCTGGTGATTCCTCTTTACAGATGCTGATAACTCCTTATAGAAAATACACTTTGGTGGATTCGCACAGTGGAGAAACAATCAATGATGGACCACCAACTGTCACTAAGTCTAGTGTAGTTGACACTCTTGCTATGCAGTGCTGAGGTCCGGGTTTGATTTTGCTAAAAATCTTGGCTGTCTACACTATACTACCAAAGTATTGGGACACCTGCCTTCACACGCACATGAACTTTAGTGGCATCCCAGTCTAATGCCCTGTACACACGGTCAGACATTGATCAGACATTCTGACAACAAAATCCATGGATTTTTTCCGACGGATGTTGGCCCAACATGTCTTGCATATACACGGTCACACAAAGTTGTTGGAAAATCCGATCGTTCTGAACGTGGTGACGTAAAACACGTACATCGGGACTATAAACGGGGCAGTAGCCAATAGTTTTCGTCTCTTAATTTATTCTGAGCATGCGTGGCACTTTGTGTGTCGGATTTGTGTACACACGATCGGATTTTCTGACAACGGATTTTGTTGTCGGAAAATTTTATAGCAAGCTCTCAAACTTTGTGTGTCGGAAATTCCTATGGAAAATGTGTGATGGAGCCTACATACGGTCGGAATTTCCGACAACAAGGTCCTATCACATATTTTCCATCGGAAAATCCTATCGTGTGTACAGGGCATTAGTCTGTAGGGTTCAATATTGAGTTGGCCCTCCCTTTGCAGCTAAAGCAGCTTCAACTCTTCTGGAAAGGCTGTCCACAAGGTTTAGGAGTGTGTCTATGGGAATGTTTGACTATTCTTCCAGAAGCGCATTTGTGAGGTCAGGCACTGATGTTGGTGAGAAGGCCTGGCTCGCAGTCTTTGCACTAATTCATCCCAAAAGTGTTCTATCGGGTTGAGGCCAGGACTCTATGGAGGACCATCAAGATCCTTCACCCCAAACTTGCTCATCCTTGTCTTTGGGACTTGCTTTGTGCACTGGTGTGCAATCATGTTGGAACAGGAAGGGCCAACCGCAAACTGTTCCCAGAAAGTTGGGAGCATGAAATTATGCTGATGCCTTAAGACTCCCCCCCCCCCCACCAAATGATTTGGACCAGTGCACAAAGCAAGGTCCATAAAGACATGGATGAGCGCATTTGGGGTGGAGGAACTTGACTGGCTTGCTTGTCCTGACCCCAACACCTTTGGGATGAATTAGAGCAGAGACTGCAAGCCAGGCCTTCTCGCCCACATCAGTGCCTGACCTCACAAATGCGCTTCTGGAAGAATGGTCAAACATTCCCAAAGACACACTCCTAAACCTTGTGGACAGTTTTCCTAGAAGATTTGAAGCTGTTATACCTGCAAAGGGTGGGCCAACTCAATAATGAACCTCTACTCTACTCGGACTAAGACTGGGATGCCCTTAAAGTTAATGTGCCTGTAAAGGCAGGTGTCCCAATATTTTTATGTTTCCACTAGAAATGATTGAACTTCAAAATAGTTTGATCAGTTGTGATTCAGCCAAACATTTTTTTTTTAAATTTGCACATATCAGATCAAAATAAAAAAAAAACTATTAAAGTCACTGGGAATCCAAACCAAGCTCCAAAAGGTGTGCATTACACAGCAGCAAATGGTGCAGAATTGTGCAGAATGTATAGGGAGGTTTTTGGCATCCCTACCTGAGGAAACAATGAGTGAAAAAAATAAAAAAAACAAATTCTTTGCAATTGAGAGAATTTAAAAAAAAAAAAATAAGCAGGTCCTAGAAGCCATGAAAGCTCTTCTACAAGGGGTACTAAAATAGATAGTGGACCTAGTGACACTGGCTGTCAAGTTATGGGTGCCCAGGCAATAGCAGAAGCAGATATAAGCATAAGCAGCTTAAGCCGTTTGGGAACCCAAACTGCCAGTAATAGCAATGAATTTTGAATTTGGCACAGTGCATCCAAATTCATGAAACTGAATCCAAATCTAATGCTGTGCAAATGTTAAGATCAACTCTAGTTGCCATGAGGTGTTCCAGTTTCCTACTTCAATCTGAAAAACATACTGTCAGGTTTAATGGATTCCACCCAACATAATCCTAGTATGCACTTTAGGGGTAGGGACCAATATGAATGGTTCAGTGTTCTCTGTAAAGCTCTCTGGAGAATATTGGTGCTATATAAATGAATAAAATAAATAAAGCTGCAAAATTTGTATTCATATGATAAGTGTTTAAAATCAACTAAAGTCATGTTACAAAGCTATTTCTTCTATCCAAGACTGTAGACATACACAGGCTGAGCAGTATTTAACACCTGCGTGTGATTGTCACTAGATATACACAAATTGAGGACACATAATTACAGTTTTGCAATTTAAAACAGTTTGAAACATGATGTTGCAAGTGAAATCAGGGCAATAGCTCTATAAGCTCCATATGGTCCATTTCTAACAGACCCCATATGTACCCCCTAATCTGCTAGAGGGATTGTACCTTGAACAGACTTCAATGCACAACTTCAATGAACCACCATTTTTGCAGAAGTAAGCCTTCCCATAGCATTTCAGGGCCGTTCTCAGTGGTGAGTAGACTCTATATCAATGTCAGCATCAATGGGATCCTTGGTAGGAATCTGAGAGGGCTCTATATCCCAGTGTAAGTATCAAGCAAGGACAGGATTCGGGTTTGGGTTGACCATGAGTTCAATCCAAACCAGAGCTAGATGCAGTTCGCTGAAAGGGGTGAACAAAATGGCTTGATTTTGGCAGTCTGAGTGAATCTCAGGCTGTCATGACACCCTGGCTGATGTCTTTGACCACATTTGGTGATGATCATATTGGGTCAATGACTTTGGTGTATTTCCACAGTACTTCTGTTTATATTTCAGCAGTACAACTGTCACTTGTGGGGAGAGTTCTGCAGGTGAGGATTGCCCTTTTGCAGGTTATGTTTGTGTCATCTCGGCATTGTTTATTGTGACGGTTGATTTATCTACATTGCTGGATAACGCAATTGATGTTAGATTTACGTTGTGGTACTATTTTTTAATAATATAATTTTTCTGCAATGTGTATGTGTTTATTTCATTTGTAATTTTTTTTTTTTTATAAGGAACAAGTGGTACTATATAACCCTTATTCATTCACTTGGATGGGGCAGATATCCAGGGCCCCTCTTATTCTAAATGGGGCTTCCAGATTCAACATGGACAGGACACGAGTCTATGAGACATGGCTCATCACAGATCGGAGTGAGGAGCCAATGACAGCTGATCACGTGATGCAAATAGAAGATCGGTAATCTTTTTTTCCCTCATACTGTCAGCGTGAGGGGAAAGAAAACCTGATCACGGGCTTCTTACATAGTTACATATAGTTACATAGTAGGTGAGGTTGAAAAAAGACACAAGTCCATCAAGTCCAACCTATGTGTGTGATTATATGTCAGTATTACATTACATATCCCTGTATGTTGCGGTCATTCAGGTGATTATCTAATAGTTTCTTGAAGCTATCAATGCCCCCCCCCCGCTGAGACCACTGCCTGTGGAAGGGAATTCCACATCCTTGCCGCTCTTACAGTAAAGCCTCTACGTAGTTTAAGGTTAAACCTCTTTTCTTCTAATTGTAATGAGTGGCCCCGAGTCTTATTAAACTCTCTTCTGCGAAAAAGTTTTATCCCTATTGTGGGGTCACCAGTACAGTATTTGTAAATTGAAATCATATCCCCTCTCAAGCGTCTCTTCTCCAGAGAGAATAAGTTCAGTGCTCGCAACCTTTCCTCATAACTAAGATCCTCCAGACCCTTTATTAGATTTGTTGCCCTTCTTTGTACTCGCTTCATTTCCAGTACATCCCTCCTGAGAACTGGTGCCCAGAACTGGACAGCATACTCCAGGTGCGGCTGGACCAGAGTCTTGTAGAGCGGGAGAATTATCGTTTTATCTCTGGAGTTGATCCCCCTTTTAATGCCAATATTCTGTTTGCTTTGTTAGCAGCAGCTTGGCATTGCATGCCATTGCTGAGCCTATCATCTACTAGGACCCCCAGGTCCTTCTCCATCCTAGATTCCCCCAGAGGTTCTCCCCCCAGTGTATAGATTGCATTCATATTTTTGCCACCCAAATGCATTATTTTACATTTTTCTACATTGAACCTCATTTGCCATGTAGTTGCCCACCCCATTAATTTGTTCAGATCTTTTTGCAAGGTTTCCACATCCTGCAAAGAAGTTATTGCCCTGCTTAGCTTAGTATCATCCGCAAATACAGAGATTGAACTGTTTATCCCATCCTCCAGGTTGTTTATGAACAAATTAAATAGGATTGGTCCCAGCACAGAACCCTCGGACATTGGTCCCTCATACAGAGAGCCGCGGCTGCCTCATCTGTGCCCACCAGTGCCACCTGCCAGTGCCACTTATCAGTACCCAACAGTGCTACCTACCAGTGCCCACAGTGCCACCTACCTTTGCCCAACAATGCCACCTAACAATGCCCACCAGTGCTGCCAATCAATGCCCGTCAGTGTCTTTAGTGATTAGTGATCATCAGTGCCCATTAGTGCCACCTATCAGTGCCACCCATCAGTGCCACCTATCAGTGCACATCAGTGTAGCCTATCAGTGCCCATCAGTGCAGCCTCATCAGCACACATCAATGAAGGAGAAAAATTACCTGTTTTCAAAACTGTATATCCATCTTTTTCTCTTCTTTTTTTTCAAAATTTTCGGTCTTTTTTTCATTTTTTTTTCTTAGTAAAAAATAAAAAACCCAACAGCGATTAAATACCACCAAAAGAAAGCTCTATTTGTGTGAAAAAAATGATAAAAATGTCATTTGGGTACAGCGTTGCATGACCGCGCAATTGTCATTCAAAGTGTGAGCACTCAAAACTGGCCTGGGCAGGAAGGGGGTATAAGTGCCCAGTAAGCAAGTGGTTAAAAAAACATATTTGTTAAAAAAACAAAACAAAAAAACGTGACCTTCGGTGTAATTTCTAAGTCAACCTCGCTGTCTAGCTTTGCCAATCACAACTTGTGGACACAAACACAATGACCTGCATGGTTCGTTCATCAATTTTTTATTGAAAGATCTACTATATTGTAATATCTATAAGTGTGTACAATATACTGTGTCAGCTTCCTGGACTCCCAGTGCTTAGAGCAGTAAATCAGTGCTAAGATTGTGTTTAGAAAGTTTATTTAGGATCTATCGTTGCAGTATTGTTAAAGCATTAACTTGTTTTTGTGCTATAAAACTATTTTGGAACTATTCCGATGAAAAAAATGTATTCCAAGGAAAAATTCTTATTTCCCCTCTAAAATATGAAGACACTAACTTTCTCAGGTATTTAAGGGCTGTAATGTGATCAGCTTACAGGCTTCTATACAGGCCCTAAGCTTGTTTCTCTTTTATTACAGAAAAAACTTAAAATCCCCAACTCTTTCAAAAAAAGCAACAGCACTACTTAAAGCGGATCTTCACTGCATCTGAGCACCACAAACCAAAAACACTAATTAATTATTTTTTAAATGTTCAAAGCAAAATTTCCCCATCCATTCATGTCTTTTGGTGAAAAATCACACCGCAAAACAACACCATAGCATTTCTGGCCGTGGCCATCTTGAGTAAGGGCAAATGATTAATGCAGCATTTACCTCCTGGAATCCATCTGCCCCTAGCTCAAGCGTGTATGCAGGAGAGTGTGCTTAGCTGAGAAAACCCCTCTTCCTCCCCTCCTGAAGACTCTTGGGTTACTTAAAGAGGAGTTCCACCCAGGGGGTCCATTAAAAAAAAAAAAAAATTAAAAGTCAGCAGCTACAAATACTGCAGCTGCTGACTTTTAATTGGACACTTACCTGTCCCTGGGTCCAGCGATGCGGGGGATCAAAGCCCCGCTCGTCCCCCCCTCCGCTCGTCGGCGCCGGCATTTCAACTGTGGGCGCCGGGCTGTAGCTTCACAGCCTGGCACCCACTGCGCATGCGCGAGCGGCGCCGCGCGCCGTGATTGGCCACTCAATCACCTGGGACCTGTAATTGGTCCCAGATGATTGACAGGAGGGAGGGAGCAGAGCTGAGCCCTTCCTGTGCCGAGGGGGAAGTGATGTCACCAGCCCAGGCAAAGGAAGAGGCAGACTACGAGGGACTCCCTAGCAACAGGCATTTAGAGGTAAGTAAAAAAAAAAAAAATATCCAAATGTTTTTTTGTTTTGTTTTTTTGAATTTTTCTGGTATTTTTGTTTTTTTGGGTGGAACCCCACTTTAAAGTGGTTGTAAACTCCCGATTGTCACTTTTACCTATAGGTAAGCCTAGAATAAGGCTTACCTATTGGTAGTGGAAATCAGTGGCGGTGTATCCAACAGGGGGCACGGGCGCCGCCCCCTCTCTCCAGCCACCCCTCTTGCACCGATAGATAGATTCATGCATGCATTGCTTACTAGCCTCTTATGCTTTTTCTTTGCAGTGGAAAAAAGAGGAAGTAAAACCCATCAGGGTTTACTTTCTCTTTAAAAAGTAACCCAGTTGTTGACCCTCCTGAAGATTCCTGGGATGTATGACATCCTTTGCCTAGGAAGTAACTGAACAAATGTAAAAAAAAAAGTTTAAAACAAGTAAATATAATATACTTTCTTATCTATTTGCTAACGCTAGCAGCATGAGGATTACAAATAATCAATGTTGATTGGGAGAGTGAAGTTTCATTTTAATCTAAGAAAACCTTACATTCATTGTCCTGCCTCACATACCTCTGTTTTAAGCACCTCATAGGCAGCTGAGCTATTTAGGTGGCACAGACAGACGCCCACATACCAACACCATGGGAAAAAATATACTAGTTTGGAAATTTTCATTTGCAAGCCTACCGTTCTTATGTGAATACTGAAATATAAGCAGCACTAGGTGTGCTCATTTCTACATTCTTAGGGATATTTATACTATTATGCAATTTATTGAAGGGAATACATAGTATTTTATTTGAATGAGAAAAGGGCTGGCGACTCGGATGCTCTTAAATAAAAGTCCTTTATTGGGTTACATGGGTACAGACTAGGCTGACGCGTTTCGGCTAAGAAGCCTTTATCAAAGCATGTATTTTATGTATTATGGTCAGCAATAAAAAAAATTAAATATATATTTTTAGGTTGGGTAAATACTAAATATTGCATATTCCTATGTTGCATTCCCCTTTTCAATCAGCAGTGTGAGCTATAGGCTCCTTTGCGGGTCTTACATTTTCCCCCTATCTCCTGTGGTAAAAAAATCTGTTGTTTACAGGGCTCAATAGTACAAGCTGAAATGTTTACACTTTGGGATTTTTTTTTGTGAAAAATTTGCATTCGCCCAACAGTCATGAGTTTCCACCATACTTTCCTATGGCTGTCAGCTTCATCTAATTGCCATAATGTGGTGTTTTACTGGTTGAGGTATTTCAGATAAATACCACATTATGGTCAGTAGATGGAGCAGATGATCATAGGAAATAAACATATTAGGCAAAATAGAATGAGAGCGAGAATTGATGACGGCTGAGTGAATACTTGTGACATTCATTCAGTGAATGTTTCATAAATTGACCCCCAAGAGCCCCAAGTGAGCGAGTCAAAGCAGTGACCCCTCCCCCTTCCTCCATATGGCTCTTATGTTTAAATTAGAGAAAGAGGGGGAAATTAAAGTGAAACTAAACTGTATCTCAGCACCACAAAACTGCTATAAAATTCATTTTTAATATTCAAAGCAAACTCACCCATCCATCCATGTCTCCATGCTTTATTTTATTGAGAAATCAATTTGAATACATCCCCCCCCCCTGGCATTTCTAGCTGTGGCCATCTTGAGTAAAGGCGGATAAATGTAATGTAGGATTTACTCTCTGGAATTTAACTGTCCTTTGCTCAGGCATGCAGGCAGGAGGTTGTGCTTAGTTGAGAAAATTCCTCCTCCCCTCCTCTAGATGAAAGAAAAAACATCCAAGAAGACTCCTGAGACATATGACATCATTTTGGCCTAGGCCACAAACAGGAAGCAACTGAAAGCATTTAGAAAAAAAAAAGTTAAAACATGTACTGTATTTATTGGCGTATAACACGCACTTTTTCACCCTGAAAATCGGGTGCTGATAGTGTGTGTGTGTTATACGCCAATACTGCAATTTGGGCTGCCTAGGAGGGAACAGGGAGGGGAGCGGGACGAGCGCTGTCAGATTACATACAGTGAGAATCTCCTGTAATAGGAAGTCCCGTCTCCTGGGCTGGCATTGGACCACTGTTCTGTCTATCATAGAATCCGGTACAGGAGGCAGGACTTTGTATTAAAGAGGCCGCCGAGGAAACAGGAGATTCTCGCTGTATGTAATCTGACGGAGCTCGTCCCGCCCCCCTCCCTGTCCCCTCCAAGGCAGCAGTAATCTGAGTTGAGGCTGCAGATGGGCATTGATCAGGCTGCATTCATGGCAATAGTGAGGCTGCAGATGGGCACTGATTAAGCTGCAATGATGGGCAATTGTGAGGCTGAAGATGGGCATTGATCAGGCTGCATTGATGGGCAATTGTGAGGCTGAAGATGGGCATTGATCAGGCTGCAGTTGGGCAATGGTGAGGCTGCAGTTGGGCACTGACCCTTATTTTGCTTCAAAGTTCTTACTTTAAAATTTAAGTTTTTTTCCTGAAACTTCCCTCCTAAAATGAAGGTGCTTGTTATATGCCGATAAATATGGTACATATAATATACTTTCCTATCTATTTGCTAATGCTGGTAGCAAAAAGGATTAAAATAGTTAACCGCAGTTTTACTGCGGCAGGTTGGCTCAGCTGCGCAAAATCACGTTATTGTATGTGATCTCGCGAGGCCTGGATAGCGTGCGTGCCCACCGCGAGCTCAGTGAGTCCGACCATGGGTCCCGCGGACTCGATGTCCAGGGGGATAACCGCGATCGTCTCACAGAGAGGAAGAACAGGGAAATGCTGATGTAAACAAGCATCTCCCCGTTCTGCCTAGTGACACTGTCACTGATCACAGCTCCCTGTAATCGGGAGCAGTGATCAGTGATGTGTCACACATAGCCCATCCCTCCCACAGTTAGAATCACTCCCTAGGACACACTTAACCCCTGCAGAGCCCCCTCCTGGTTAACCCTTTCACTGCCAGTCACATTTACACAGTAATCAGTGCATTTTTAATCGCACTGATTGCTGTATAAATGTGAATGGTCCTAAAATAGCGCCAAAAGTGTCCGATGTGTCCGCCATAATGTCGCAGTCACCATGAAAATCGCTGATCGCCGCCATTACAAGTAAAAAAAAAAAATATTAATAAAAATGCCATAAATCTATCCCCTATTTTGTAAACGCTATAACTTTTGCGCAAACCAATCAATATACGCTTATTGCGATTTTTTTTTTACCAAAAACATGTAGAGGAATACGTATCGGCCTAAACTGAGGAAACATTTTTTTTATATGTTTTTTGGGGATATTTATTATAGCAAAAAGGTAAAAAATAATGCGTTTTTTTCAAAATCAAAAAATAAAAACCGCAGATGTGATCAAATACTACCAAAAGAAAGCTCTATTTGTGGGGAAAAAAGGACGTCAATTTTGTTTGGGAGCAACGTCGCACGACCGCACAATTGTCAGTTTAAGCGACGCAGTGCCGAATCGCAAAAAGTGCTCTGGTCTTTGGCCAGCCAAATGCTCCGGGGCTGAAGTGGTTAAAGTGGTGTGTGGCTATCTACCCCAGCCTCGGGTCTTGGTAAGCACGGATCCCAATGAGTCTCTTCACCATAGGTCTTCTAAGCCGTGGTTGGGCACTCATCCCCATAAATGGATAAACAGAAGAGGCTTCCATAATATGTTTGACACAATTTATTAAATAAAAAGAATTGCACTTACAGTTATGCTGTAAAAACACAGGCTCGTATAAAAACAAAGGCCGGCCGGCTTCAGTATGCTGCCCGTCGCTTCCGGGATCAGCGTGGTAGTGTGTGCTGACGTCACCACACACTATTTATACTTATGCTAGATTTAATTTGTTTTATGTGTGGTTCATAATTTTTTCAATACTTGTCACTATTTCATGGGTGTATAACCTTCACATTGAGAGGTGATTTAATTGTTTATCATTCAAGTTTCTAGCGCAGCTATTTCTGATTTTAGTTTGTTATAGTATGGGTGTCTCACATTTTATAGTTGCAGCTTGGTGTCATAAGAAATTTTTTTACATTTTGTACACTTTTCATATACAGAATTATGGGGATAGCGCAGTAATCTTTACCTGTTATATTAATATCCATCAACCTGGAAGATCTGTGCTGACATTCTCGACGCGTTTCGTGAGGAAAACCTTGCTTCTTCAGGAGAGGCACAGAGAAATTATCTGGAGATGAACAACACGCATAAATGCACAGACAACAAAGCAAACATACACAAAACAAAAAAAAACACAAACAAGGGGAGGGAGGAAAGAGATATGTACATGCAATAATACATATATGTTCATTGTAGAACAAAGGTATATAATTACATTATAGTTGCCCTTTAGCATAAATGAATGTCCATGGCCCATTTGAGTACCTTTGAGTAAGAGGATGGCAGAACATCACCCCTTCCATAGCTCTTACCAATGCCATGATGACAAATAGAGCCCATTATCCTGTACGTTGTTCTGAGTGGCCTTCATAAGATCTTGTTGCAAAACAGGCAAGAACCATCCAACAGAATAGCACTTGTCTCGGGCATATTAACCCTTTATCTTTTCTAGCACCTAAAACAAAGGAAAACCTCTGCTGGAAGAAGCCCGGTGATTTATTTGTAATCATTCCCTTGCAAATGTTCAGCTAATTTAACATTCACATTTGCTTTGCTTTCCACACCCTGCAACCAGCCTAAAGGATTCTGTTTTCTGGCTTTTCCAGATGAGCTGTCAATGTTCAGCTCCCCCAACTCAAAGTTTCTTTTTGTTGCACTTGGTGGAGTGTGGTTAGGGGCTTCCTCTAAGCAACATAAGCCTGGCCTTGCTTTGTGTATTACTCTAATACCTTCACAATTGTAAAGGAACAGGGAACTTGAGAAATAGCCTGCAGCCATACACATGATTATTTCACCAAATCTGCATCTTTTTAGCAGTAATGGGGATGCCTTTCACAAATGCTCCCTGTTTCTAAATAGATATTAAGTGGTTGTTTCTAGTTCCTTCCCCTCTGTGGAGTCTCCAGAGAGTGGCTTCGTCAACCCACCCACTCTGCTCAATCTAACCTTGTGCTGAGCCCTCTGGCAGCTGGGATCAGCTCCTGGCATCTGGCAGAGGCTACAGAAGGGACTGCATGGAGATAGCTAGCCAAATGATACAGCCCTCACTAGGGAACCTTTCTAATGTCTGACTACACGAGGCTGCCTGCCTCTTCTAAATATTACATTTAAAAAGAGCGAGAGAGAAAGCAGCATGATTACATGTTCTATTCATGCTCTGCATGGCATGCTCACAAGCAGCGAGGCACAGGATTTCAGAATTGGGAAGGTTTCTGTAAAGTCAACCTTTCACACATAAGGCAGCATCACAGTGTTTGGTATTTTCATAGGCATTGCAGAAATCATTTTTTGAAGGATTGTGCTTTTATTGAATATTCATTGGTGGAAAATTAGTGGCTTTGAGACCCAACGTCGTGAGAGAATAATGGAGGCTGCCATTGCTCTCCTTTTGAGAATGCTAGCTCCCTGGTTATTTTGGTGATGCTCTGGCTTCAAAACTGTGTAGATGAAATAAGTATACATATACAGTGGGGACGGAAAGTATTCAGACCCCCTTACATTTTTTACTCTTTGTTATATTGCTGCCATTTGCTAAAATCGTTTAAGTTAATTTTTTTCCTCATTAATGTACACACAGCACCCCATATTGACAGAAAACACAGAATTGTTGACATTTTTGCAGATTTATTAAAAAAGAAAAGCTGAAATATCACATGGTCCTAAGTATTCAGACCCTTTGCTGTGACACTCATATATTTAACTCAGGTGCTGTCCATTTCTTCTGATCATCCTTGAGATGGTTCTACACCTTCATTTGAGTCCAGCTGTGTTTGATTATACTGATTGGACTTGATTAGGAAAGCCACACACCTGTCTATATAAGACCTTACAGCTCACAGTACATGTCAGAGCAAATGAGAATCATGAGGTCAAAAGAACTGCCTGAAGAGCTCAGAAACAGAATTGCAAAAAAATTTCTGCTGCACTTAAGGTTCCTAAGAGCACAGTGGCCTCCATAATCCTTAAATGGAAGATGTTTGGGATGACCAGAACCCTTCCTAGAGCTGGCCGCCTGGCCAAACTGAGCTATCGGGGGAGAAGAGCCTTGGTGAGAGAGGTAAAGAAGAACCCAAAGATCACTGTGGCTGAGCTCCAGAGATGCAGTCGGGAGAAAGTTGTAGAAAGTCAACCATCACTGCAGCCCTCCACCAGTCGGGGCTTTATGGCCGACGGAAGCCTCTCCTCAGTGCAAGACACATGAAAGCCCGCATGGAGTTAGCTAAAAAACACCTGAAGGACTCCAAGGTAGTGAGAAATAAGATTCTTTGGTCTGATGAGACCAGGATAGAACTTTTTGGCCTTAATTCTAAGCGGTATGTGTAGAGAAAAACAGGCACTGCCCATCAGCTGTCCAATACAGTCCCAACAGTGAAGCATGGTGGTGTCATCATCATGCTGTGGGGATGTTTTTCAGCTGCAGGAACAGGATGACTGGTTGCAATCAAGGGAAAAGTGAATGCGGCCAAGTACAGGGATATCCTGGATGAAAACCTTCTCCAGAGTGCTCAGGACCTCAGACTGGGCCAAAGGTTTACCTTCCAACAAGACAATGACCATAAGCACACAGCTAAAATAACGAAGGAGTGGCTTCACAACAGCTCCGTGACTGTTCTTGAATGGCCCAGCCAGAGCCCTGACTTAAACCCAATTGAGCATCTCTGGAGAGACCTAAAAATGGCTATCCACCAACGTTTACCATCCAACCTGACAGAACTGGAGAGGATCTGCAAGGAGGAATGGCAGAGGATCCCCAAATCCAGGTGTGAAAACTTGTTGCATCTTTCCCAAAAAGACTCATGGCTGTATTAGATCAAAAGGGTGCTCCTACTAAATACTGAGCAAAGGGTCTGAACACTTAGGACCATGTGATATTTCAGTTTTTCTTTTTTAATAAATCTGCAAAAATGTCCTGTGTGTACATTAATGAGGAAAAAAATGCACTTAGATGATTTTAGCAAATGGCTGCAATATAACAAAGAGTAAAAAATTTAAGGGGGGTCTGAATACTTTCCATTCCCACTGTATATATATATATATATATATATATATATATATATCCCATGATAGACTACAATATTGGGGTACCGTGCTGGCCAGTGGCCAGAATAGAATGTGTGAAAAAGCAATGCAACTGTTCTGCCGAGCCAGGCAATGATAGTGAGTTACATGGGATAAGAAAGAGAGATTTTTGATAACATAATAAAAATGAGCTCATTCATATACTGCACAATTGGAAAGGACATTTATAGTCTGTCTGGCATTGTGTTGGTCTATCAAGGGTTTGATATCTAATTGTAACTTGACATAATGTCTTTAACTGGGATTATGCTGCAGGTGCCGTCTCTCTTGTGCCTCAGAGGGTATCAAAAGTTTGGCTTCTTGTAAGCCCTTTTGGGCTGGACTCCTTCCCTGGAGGGGCGGAGACAAGCCATGGAGCTTCCGGGACAATCCAACAGTTTTTATATTTCTGGTTGTGGGATCATCCTTTCCATTTCCATTTTTCAGCGGTAAAAATTTTTACTATTGTGTGTATACATATAGAAGCTTGTGCACAATGAAATTAATTTGAATTTTGAGCTGTTTGATGTATTTCAATAGAATAAACTATCCCCCTGAAGAAGACCACAACTGCACAGGTCAAAACGCATCTGGGTTTATACATGGCTGACATTCTGTAATGTAATGTTTCACTTTATTGTGTTTACATTGCTGTTAGGGAATATGTATTGTTCTGCACAACCAGAGCTCATATTTTAATTGGAATATGACATTGAGTTTTATTTTTTGATATAATAAAGAATTTTTACCAACAGATACTGTGTTTTGATCCTTAAACAATTGCTGCTAAAAAAAACAACCCTTGGGGGAACCTTCCCATATTATATTATTTAGAATACTGTTTCCAGTTCTGCATACAAAAACATATTTGGGCCCACGGGACTTTTAATGAGTCACACCTCAGACATATAAGTTAAAAATATAAGCAAGTTTATTAACATACATTTAAAAACAACACATATAAGTAAATAACCCAAAAATATATATAGTACTGAATATCGATCAACATTCTTGACGTGTTTCGTGAGGAAAACCTTGCTTCTTCAGGAGGAGCACAGAGAAATTATCTGGAGATAAACAACACGCATGAATGCACAGCCAACAAAACAAACATACACAAAAAAAAAAACACAACAAGGGGAGGGAGGAAAGAGAAATTGTACATGCAATAAAACATATATATATCAAGATATCAAAATGAATGCATGTCAGACCTCACAAGGTCAACTTACAATTGTTAAAAGTGATGGCCAACTATCGCATCAATGATGGTGTAGCCAGCGAATGGTTTAAGATCAAATATTTTTTCCAATATGGATGAGTAGTAAAAATGCAGTGCTAAATACAAATAAACAGTGCACATATATGTGACTACCAAACAAATGAAAGTGGTGAAAAATATATAAAGAGCAATCTTTTTTGAAACAACTATTTAGTCCGTAACCATGTGAGTGTCCAACTCAGTAAGTGTCATATAAGTGTCCAACACAGTGAGATGGTAAATAAATGGGTGGACGAGAGGTTAATCTTTCTGTAAATCACAGGGATGGTGTCTCAAACTCCATGGGTACAATGTGAGTAACAAGGATGGTGTTCAGATAATCAATATCCACAAGGAAGTGCAGAAGAAGTAAATACCCTTACCAGAATAGATGGACACGTTTGCCATACGGCTAGGTGTCATACAGGCTTATGGATCAGCGATCCCAATGGAGGCTCGACATGTGTAGCAGGTTCCCCTGGTTCCTCTGTGGCAATCGGAAGGGAGATGAATGGTCCGGAACTCGAAGAGGGAGTAAATCTAGATCTCCTCCATCCTCTGTCTCGCGCCTTCTGTATACTGAGTCACATGGTGTAGTGCCAGTGTCCTCGTTTGGGACAACCATCGATCTATACTCAGACTAAGAAGTTAAAAAAACAAGAAAAATTGTGTAAATATGAAAAAATGGGGCAGACTTGATGGACCTCTTGGTCTTTTTTCTGTCATCGCTATTCTATGTTTCCAATATACTTCAGGTATATTTGATAACAAATGCCAGAAAGAAATAGCCAAAGGGTCCACTATCCAGGAGCTGAGGAGGGGTGGGGGGGGTGGGGGGTAGGAGAACGAAGGCGCCACTCTCAGTATTAAAACCCCACAGGTAGATGTCAGATGCGAAATAAAGAGAAAAATAAACCCAAACCTAAAAAAAATGACATTATGGTGGTGAAACAAACATGTTCTAAATATAGGTGCTAAAAAACAAACAGTATAAGGATTGGTGTAGATAAGAGAAGCCCCAGAACCGTGAACATAGTGTCTGGGACATAAAAAAAGCTATACAGATTGACCAGAAAAGATGAAAGTGCACTAAAAAAACATTGTGATTGAAAAACACAGCTAAAGAACTGTTTCCAGTTCTGGAGACCTAACTTACAAAAAACGATTGAAAAAGTCCAGAACTGGGTAACAAAAATGGTGAAAGCTCTGAGGGATAAAACATAACAGGAGAGACTTCAGGAACTTAATACCTACAGTCTGGAGGAAAGAATGGGGGAGGCATGATTGAAACCTTTAAATACATCAAGGGGAGAAATAAGGTTCAGGGGGACAGTTTTTTCAATGTGAAGCCAAGATCAAGAACACGAGGACATGACCTTAAGCCGGTAGTTGACGCTTGGCAACAGTAAATGGATTCAAACTCGTTTTGGGACAACCATCGATCTATACTCAGACTAAGAAGTTAAAAAAACACGAAAAATTGTGTAAATATGAAAAAATGGGGCAGACTTGATGGACCTCTTGGTCTTTTTTCTGCCATCGCTATTCTATGTTTTTTTGCATAGAGATGAGGAATCTCTTTTCTGAAACGTGTGCTTGTTTTGTATCTGTGACTCAAAAGTATAAACCATCATTTTGATTTAAAAAGTTATATTATTACTCAAATAATATTATTATGGCTCATTATAAGGGATGAGGTTTGGATTCGGGTTAAACTTGAAACTGACCTGTTCACAGTTTAGCGAGCTGCTCCAAAAAAACGGCTGTATTTTGATAGTCCACCCCCCTCAAAAAACCCTGGCTGCTGTTTGTATACAAACTGGCTGGAGATCTGTCATTTAGTTGCAGCAGTGGTGTGGGATGACATTGCCAGGCACCCGGTCATTGTGATTGATGCCGGATCTATATTGCTAGGTGACATGAATGATGATGATTTTACATCATGGGACATGATTAAAGTGGTGTTCCGGCCGAAATTATACTTTTTAAATCAAAATACCCCTATAATACACAAGCTTAATGTATTCTAGTGAAGTTAGTCTGTAAACTAAGGTCTGTTTTGTTAGTTTATAGCAGTAGTTTGTTATTTTATAAACTTACAGCAGACCGTGGCCATCTTAAGTGTGGGCATCTGAAGCCAGACTGTATTTCTTCCTGGATCTCATCCTTGCAGATCTCGCACATGCTCAGTGCAGCACAAGCAGTGTAATAGGTTTCAGGTCAGGTTTCCATAGCAACGGCAGTGTCAGAGGAAGTTGCCGCCCCTTCCCAGAAGGCATTGCAAACAGGAAATGAGGCGATGGGCCGCGGCCAGGGAGGAGGAAGTGAAAAATGAATACAGCAGATATACAGTAAGTGCTGAGAAAAAAAATAAAAAAATATCCAATTTGTTTACAGTGCACAGTTTAGTGAGGGATGCTGAAGAGTTGTAAAAATGGGTGGAACTCCACTTTAAAGAATTTTGTCTAAGGTGTTGGTGTGTTTATTTACCTTGAACTATATGGGAAGGATTAACAAGGGGTAATATTGGACCCACACACATCCCTCTAGAAGGTGTCAGATATCTGGGGGCCCCTTATTATAAAATCGGTGTTTCGGATACCAAAAAGTCCTCCAGCCACAAACTCCCACATCCTCTTGGGGACTTTGGGGAATGAATGTAGAAAGGGTAGAGGCTCTTGTCCCCTTAATATGAGGATAAAGTACCTTGGAAGGGGGGGAGGCTTTGCAGCCCCCTTTTCCAGGTACATGCCCAAAGTTTAAATGCATGTGTCCTGCCAGGGTTCAGGAAGGAGGGGAGGGGGACTCGCTGCCTTCCATTTTACTGATCACCCAGGCTGCATGTCCAAATAGCGGCAGATATGAATTTCAAAGGGGACTCCATACTATTTGACCCTCTTTTTTTTAAAAGGAGCAATATTTATTAAAAAAAAAGTGGTCCCTTATCCAGGCATGCAGCCTGGGTGGTCATGAAAGGGGTGGGGGGGGGGGGTATAGGCATGTATCCTGTATCATACTAGGCCTTTTTTCAGCAGTGGTGGTACCTTACAAGGGGAGTAAGCCCCCCCCCTGCAAGGCACCTTGTCCCCATGTTGTCCCCTCTACCTCACATCCAGTCAGCTATAATCCCTTACTCTATTCAAGATAAAAAAAAAGTTTTGCCTTTAGTTACACTTTAAATGATGCATTTGTATGTATTTTCCATATACACTCATTGGTCACTTTATTAGATACACCCTGCTAGTACCGGGTTGGACCCCTTTTTGCCTTCAGAACTGCCTTCACTCTTTGTGGCATAGTTTCAAAAAGGTGTTGGAAACATCCCTCAGAGATTTTGGTCCATATTGACATGATAGCGTCACACAGTTGCTGCAGATTTTTCGGCTGTACATCCATGATGTGAATCTCCCACCACATCCCAAAGGGGCTCTATTGGATGAGATCTGGTGACTGTGGAGGCCATTGGAGTACAGTGACCTCATTGTCCAGTGGTGAGATGATTGGAGCTTTGTGACATGGTGCATTATCATGCTGGAAGGAGCCATCAGAAGATGGGGACACTGTAGTCATAAAGGGATGTACATGGTCAGCAACAATACTCAGGTAGGCCGTGGCATTTAAACAATTCTCAGTTGGTACTAAGGGGCCCATTACACAATCACCACCACCAGCCTGAACCGTTGATACAAGGCAGGATGGATCCATGTTTTCATGTTGTTTATGACAAATTCTGACCCTACCATCTGAATGTTGGAGTTGAAATCGGACTCATCAGACCAGGCAACGTTTTTCCAATCTTCTTTTGTCCATTTTAGTGAGTCTGTGCCAATTGTAGCCTCAGTTTTCTGTTCTTAGTTGACAGGAGTGGCACCCAGTGTGGTCTTCTGCTGCTGTAGTCCATCTGCTTCAAGGTTCGATGTGTTGTGAGTTCAGATAGTATTCGGCCTACACTTTATTGTCAAAAGTATTGGGACGTCTGCTTTTACATGCATATGAACTTTAATGACATCCCAGTTCAATATTTAGTTGGCTAACCCTTTGCAGCTATAACTCTTCTGTGAAGGATTTCCATAAGGCTTATGAATCTATCAGAATGTTTGACCATTCTTCCAGAAGCGAATTTGTGAGGTCAGGCACTGATGTTGGACGAGAAGGCCTGGCTCGCAGTCTCCGCTCTAATTCATCCCAAAGATGCTCTATTGGGTTGAGGTCAGGATTCTGTGCAGGCCAGTCAAGTTTTTCCACCCCAAACTCACTCATCCATGTCTTTATGGACCTTGCCTTGTACACTGATGTGCAGTTATGTTGGAACAGGAAGGGACCATCCCGAAACTGTTCCCACAAAGTTGGGATCATGAAATTGTCCATAATGTCTTGGTATGCTGACACCTTAAGAGTTCCCTTCACTAGAACTAAGGGGCCAAACCCAACCCCTGAAAAACAACCCCACACCATAATCCCCCCTCCACCAAATGATTTGGACCAGTGCACAAAGCAAGGTCCATAAGGACATGGATGAGCGAGTTTGGGATGGAGGAACTTGACTGAACTGCACAGAGTCCTGACCTCAACCCGATAGAACACCTTTGGGATGAATTAAAGCAGAGCCTGCCAGCCAGGTCTTCTCGTCCACATCAGTGTCTGACCTCACAAATGTGCTTCTGGAAGAATGGTCAAACATTCCCATTGACACACTCCTAAACCTTGTGGACGGCCTTCCCAGAAGAGTTGAAGCTGTTATAGCTGTAAAGGGTGGGCCAACTCAATATTGAACCCTACGGACTAAGACTGGGATGTCATTAAAGTTCATGTGTGTGTAAAGGCAGGTGTCACAATACTTTTACCAATATTATGGTTGTAACGAGTGGTTATTAGAGTTACTGTCGCCTTTCTATCATCTCGAACCAGTCTGCCCATTCTCCTCTGACATCAGCAAGGCATTTTCATCCACACAACTGCCACTCACTGGATATTTTCTCTTTTCCAGACCATTCTCTGTAAACCTGAGAGATGGCTGTACGTGAAAATCCCAGCAGATCAGCAGTTTTTGAAATACTCAGATCAGCCCGTCTGACACCAACAACCATGCCACGTTCAAAGTCACTTAAATCCTCTTTCTTCACCATTCTGATGCTTGGTTTGAACTTCAGCAAGTCGTCTTCACCACGTCTAGATGCCTAAATGCATTGAGTTGCTGTCATGTGATTGGCTGATTAGCCATTTGTGTTACCAAGCCATTGAACAGGTGTACCTAATAAAGTGGCCAGTGAATGTATATAGTTAGGCATGAGCTTCGAGTTCGAGTCAAACTCATGTTTGATTCGAACAGCGGCTGTTCGCCAGTTCGCCGAACAGCGAACAATTTGGGGTGTTCGCGGCAAATTCGAAAGCCGCGGAACACCCTTTAAAAGTCTATGGGAGAAATCAAAAGTGCTAATTTTAAAGGCTTATATGCATGGTATTAGGCATAAAAAGTGTTTGGGGACCCGGGTCCTGCCCCAGGGGACATGGATCAATGCAAAAAAAAGTTATAAAAATGGCCGTTTTTTCGGGAGCAGTGATTTTAATAATGCTTAAAGTGAAACAATAAAGGTGTAATATTCCTTTAAATTATAGAACCCCTGTGGGGTTCTATAGTTTGCCTGTAAAGGGGCGCATGTTTCCCATGTTAAGAACAGTTTGACAGCAAAATGACATTTCAAAGGAAGAAAAGTCATTTAAAACTACTCGCGGCTATTAATGAATTGCCGGTCCGACAATACACATAAAAGTTCATTGATAAAAATGGCATGGGAATTCCCCACAGGGGAACCCCAAACCAAAATAAAAAAAAAAAAATGACGTGGGGGGTCCCCCTAAAATCCATACCAGGCCCTTCAGGTCTGGTATGGATTTTAAGGGGAACCCCGCACCAAAATTTAAAAAAAAATTAGGTGGGGTCCCCCCAAAAATCCATACCAGACCCTTATCCGAGCACGCAACCTGGCAGGCTGCAGGAAAAGAGGGGGGGCGAGAGAGCGCTCCCCCTCCTGAACCGTACCAGGCCACATGCCCTCCACATTGGGAGGGTGCTTTGGGGTAGCCCCCCAAAACACCTTGTCCCCATGTTGATGGGGACAAGGGCCTCATCCCCAGAACCCTTGCCCGATGGTTGTGGGGGTCTGCGGGCGGGGAGCTTATCAGAATCTGGAAGCCCCCTTTAACTATTAGATTGTAAGCTCTTCTGAGCAGGGCCCTCTTAATCCTATTGTATTGTATTGTATTATATTATAACTGTATTGTCTCCCTTTTATATTGTAAAGCGCTGCGTAAACTGTTGGCGCTATATAAATCCTGAATAATAATAATAACAAGGGGACCCCCAGATCCCGGCCCTCCCCCCTGTGTGAAATGGTAAAGGGGTACAAAAGTACCCCTACCATTTCACAAAAAAACTGTCAAAAATGTTAAAAATGACAAGAGACAGTTTTTGACAATTCCTTTATTTAAATGCTTCTTCTTTCTTCTATCTTCTACCTCCTTTCTTCTATCTTCTATCTTCCTTTGGTTTCTTCCTCCATCTTCTTCTTCTTCTGGTTCTTCTGGTTCTTCCTCCGGTGTTCTCGTCCGGCATCTTCCTCCACGGTGTCTTCTTCCCTTCTTCTCCTCGGGCCGCTCTGCATACATGATGACATGATGGGAGGCTCCCGCTGTGTGACGTTTCTCCTCTTCTGATGGTTTTTAAATAACGGGGGGCGGGGCCTCTGACGCACGGGGACTTGACGGGAACTTCCCTGTGGCATTCCCCGTGACATCAGAAGGGGGCGGGGTTACGTAACGGGTGTGTACAGCAGTGTTCACACATCCAATCAAGAAGTGGAAAATAAGGGGTTCTGTTGAAACCAAACCACGGTCAGGTAGACAAACCATGAGTTTAGCCACAACTGCCAGGAAAATTGTTCAGGATTCAAAGAAAAACCCACAAATAACTTCAGCTGAAATACAGGACTCTCTGAAAACATGTGGTGTGGCCGTTTCATGATGCACAATAAGGAGGCACTTGAAGAAAGATGGGCTGCATGGTCGAGTCACCAGACGAAAGCCAACAAGTCAACAAGGCCTATAATGAAAGGTATGAAGATGGATCGCTGATGTGTTGGGGATGTGTGAGCTACAAAGGCACAGGAAATTTGGTCAAAATTGATGGCAAGATGAATACAGTATGTTATCAAAAAATACTGGAGGAACATTTGCATTCATCAGCCAGGAAGTTGCACATGGGATATACGTGGACATTCCAACATGACAATGATCCAAAACACAAGGCCAAATTGAGCCACTCTGGGGAGATCTCAAACGTGCAGCTCATGCAAGACAGCCCAAGAATTTACAGGAACTGGAGGCTTTTTTCCAAGAGGAATGGGCAGCTTTACCATCTGAGAAGATAAAGAACCTCATCCACAAATACCACAGAAGACTTCAAGCTTTCATTTATGCTAAAGGGGGCAATACACGGTATTAAGAACTGGGGTATATAAACTTTTGATCAGGGTCATTTGGGTAGTTTCTGTTGCCATTATGATTTAAAAAGAGTAAACACAGTTGATTGATAATAAATGGCTTCAGCCAAACACTAACCATGAGTGAAAGAAAAGTTTTTGTATTATTATTAATATTCTCTGAAAAATGGCCAAGAAATCATAAATTCAGCCAGGGTATGTAAACTTATGAGCACAACTGTATATAGCGCTAACAGCTTGCACAGTGCTTTACAATATAAAGGGAGACTGTACATTAATAATACAATTCAGTACAGAATGATTAGGAAGCTAAAGAGTATCTGATTGTCTTAGCCAATCAGGAAGCAATTTTTTCCTTGTAGCAGCAAAATTGGACATCTCTTTACAAAGTGTTTTGTCTTCTTTGGATCAGTTGTGAGTTTAGAGTTGTATAGAAGGAGGTTTTTAAGGTTGGTGGAGAAATGCAAATAATTGTTTTCTTCCCCTGTGCACAGATAGCATAGATACAAACTAGATTTACAGAGTGCTGTGTACAGAAATTATTTGATTTTAGTTTGAAGGTGTCAATGAAAAGGCTTAGGAATCAATGGGCGTCACTGACAGCTATGGACACCAGTATGCATTTTTTTCCTGTGTTGGGTAAGGAAACTGCTGATCTTAATTATGGAGACAAGGTGACTTCTACTCTGCCAGTCAGTGACCCATTCCCATTCATTTCCTGATCCGAGCCACAAGCGTGACCCTGCGCAGTTCTGAAATGTTATTTTTGTAAGTAGAAACTTTTAATTTTTCCAGTACAGGAAGGAAAACATCTTCCAAATAAACAGTATTCTGCTCCGCTTGGGGAATATACAGCATATATATATATATATATATTTACACACACTATATTACCAAAAGTATTAGGACGCCTGCCTTTACACGCACATGAACTTTAATGGCATTCCAGTCTAAAGCCTCGTACACACGTTTAGATTTTTGGACGACCGAACATTTTTGTTTTGTGGCATGCTAGTCTCATGTCGAAGTGAAGCGGTTACTCACAATACGAACATTTTCGTACGACAGAATACAACGTCAGAAGTGACGTAATGTGTCGAATAGATTTGTATGTATTCTTTTGTTTCTGAGCATGTGTAGTCTTGCTCTAACGATTTTTTTCGTATGAGAACCGTACTAATGAAACGAAAATCAGACGTTGAGTTCACATCCGACAAAAATTTTATAGTCTGCACATTCAGCTTTTGTCTGACGAAAAAGCGAAATCGGCCGTTGAAAGCACCGTACTAAGGATCCGAAGATCGGCAGACAGCTCGTCGTACAATTTTTTCCATCCGATTTTCGTGTGTACGGGCCTTTAGTCTGTAGGGTTCAATATGGAGTTGGCCAACCCTTTCCAACAATAACAGCTTCAACTCTTCTGGGAACTCTAATAACCACACATTACAACCAAGGTACATAATATTGGTAAAAGTATTGGGACGCCGGCCTTTACAAGCACATGAACTTTAATGGAATCCCAGCCTTAGTCCGTAGGGTTCAATATTGAGTTGGCCCACCCTTTCCAACTATAACAGCTTCAAGTCTTCTGAGAAGGCTGTCCACAAGGTTTAGGAGTGTGTCTATGGGAATGTTTGACCGTTCTTCCAGAAGCACATTTTTTAGGTCAGGCACTGATGTGGATGAGAAGGCTTTAATTCATCCCAAAGGTGTTCTATCGGGTTGAGGTCAGGACTCTGTGCAGGCCAGTCAACTTCCTCCACCCCAAACTCGCTCATCCGTGTCTTTATGGACCTTGCCTTGTGCATTGGTGCTCAGTCATGTTGGAAGAGGAAGGGGCCATCCCCAAACTGTTCCCACTAAGTTGAGAGCATGAAATTGTCCAAAATGTCTTGGTATGCTGACGCCTTAAGAGTTCCCTTCACTGGGACTAAAGGGCCAAGCCCAACCCCTGAAAAACAACCTCCCACCATAATCCCCCCTCCACCAAATGATTTGGACCAGTGCACAAAGCAAGGTCCATAAAGACATGGATGAGCGAGTTTGGGGTGCAGGAACTTGACTGGCCTGCCCTCAACCCGATAGAACACCTTTGGGATAAATTAGAGCGGAAACTGTGAGCCAGGCCTTCTTGTCAAACATCACTGCCTGACCTCACAAATGTGCTTCTGGAAGAATGGTCAAATATTCCCATAGACACACTCCTAAACATTGTGGACAGCCTTCCCAAAAGAGTAGAAGCTGTTATAGCAGCAAAGGGTGGACCAACTCAATATTGAACCCTACAGACTAAGACTGGGATGCCATTAAAGTTAATGTGCAGATATACAGAGGTAGGTAGATAGATAGATAGATAGATAGATAGATAGATAGATAGATAGATAGATAGATAGATAGATAGATAGATAGATAGATAGATAGATAGACAGATAGATAGATAGATAGATAGAGTGTAAAGATCTATATATGCGGTATGCTATAAAATTTATTATATGGGGTGTTATGTTTGGATATAAACTATATGCAATAATTGGAGAATGTATCCTAACATTTGTAGCATCCTTGTTCTTCATTACGTCTCCTTGATTTTAAACCTAAAAATTCAATACCAACTTGCAATTCTAAACTGAGAGATTTGCAACATAGTATAGACTTGCATATGCAATAATTATTAAAGTGGAGTTCCACCCATTTTTACAACTCTTCAGCATCCCTCACTAAACTGTGCACTGTAAACAAATTGGATATTTTTAAATTTTTTTTCTCAGCACTTACTGTATATCTGCTGTATTCATTTTTCACTTCCTCCTCCCCGGCCGCGGCCCATCGCCTCATTTCCTGTTTGCAATGCCTTCTGGGAAGGGGCGGCAACTTCCTCTGACACTGCCGTTGCTATGGAAACTGACCTGAAACCTATTACACTGCTTGTGCTGCACTGAGCATGTGCGAGATCTGCAAGGATGAGATCCAGGAAGAAATACAGTCTGGCTTCAGATGCCCACACTTAAGATGGCCACGGCCTGCTGTAAGTTTTTTAAAATAACAAACTACTGCTATAAACTAACAAAACAGACCTTAGTTTACAGACTAACTTTACTAGAATACATTAAGCTTGTGTATTATAGGGGTATTTTTATTTAAAAAGTATAATTACGGCCGGAACACCACTTTAAGAGTGGAAACATTCTCCGAATGTATTTGCGACTACACCCATCCAGACCAGCCCATGCAGCATACCAAATGCCATAATGTGTCACAAATCCCCTGCAGCGTTTCTCCATTCATAGCTGCATACTGTATTTATTACCCTGTGATGTGTAACTTCATCCATTGCCTGTAAACCTTTAATTGTGTATAAGGGTCTCCCAAACTATTGGTATAGAAACAGGGGGTCTCAGCAACTTTATCTAGAACTGAACCTCCACAGAGCTAAAAAATAAGATGTCACCAGTACTCCTATGATGTCACATATTCATGATGTCATATTCCCTCAATATTGCGCCAAAAATACAGAATAGGAAATACCATGGCAGCAAACAACATAAATATTATACTCAGGTGCACAAAATTTTGATGCAACATGTACATAAGTATTCAACATAATTATAGATCTGTTGATATTTCTGATACTTGCAGAGTAGTCTAGCAGAGGAATCGGCCCAATCCCTGTAAACTGCTGGGGATTTGAAAAGCTCAATCATATTGGTCTATTGTGCAGGTATAGCCCTCCATGGAGCCTTCATGCATGTTCAATACGGCGGTGGTACATGTCTAGTGTCAACATGGTTACTAATTAACATACCACCCCCTTCTTATCATGGATGTGAAGTGTGGGGATAAGGAATTGGGGAGAGAAAATGAGCTGGGAAGAGGATTGAGAGGAAGAAAATGAAAGAACAGAGTGGGGGGAAAAAAAGGGGCTTTGGGTAGAGACCTATGGGGCGTACACACGGTCGGACTTTTCGTCTACAAAAGTCCGACAGCCTGTCCGACAGACTTCCAGCGGACTTTCGGCGGACTTGCAGCAGACTTTCTAACGAACGAACTTGCCTACACACGACCACACAAAAGTCCGACGGATTCGTACGTGATGACGTACACCGGACTAAAATAAGGAAGTTCATAGCCAGTAGCCAATAGCTGCCCTAGCGTGGGTTTTTGTCCGTCGGACTAGCACACAGACGAGCGGATTTCGGGGTCTGTCGTAGTTACGACGTAAAGATTTGAAGCATGTTTCAAATCTAAAGTCCGTCGGATTTGAGGCTGAAAAAGTCTGCTGAAAGTCCGGAGAAGCCCACACACGATCGGATTACCAGCCAGCTTTAGTCCGTCGGCGTCCGTTGGACTTTTGTAGACGAAAAGTCCGACCGTGTGTACGCCCCACTACTGTACAAACGTGTACAACAAATAAAAATGCACAACCCACAACCCAACAGCACGTCACAGCACATTCATTAATCACAGCACGTTTGCATTCATATATGCTTTTCTTGGCTGCGCATTTGTATTTGTTGTAGACATTTATTGACTGAATATTCAGGTTTTTTTAGATGCAGCACCAGCTTTTTTATGTATGAATATTCACATATTTTATATATATATATACTTTTCTCTCTCTCTATATATATATATATACAGTATGTACACCTATTCATTTGTTTTCTGGGTTTAGCGCAGATATCCTGCTATACATACTGTAGAAACGGGACATCAAAACACAAGTAAGCTCAGGCTGAGGCTTACAAATCAGGCAAACATGTGAAGCAGACGTGACCAAGAAATTATAATCTACTATGATAGACAATCATTCTAAAATAGAAACAAAATGCCACAGTTGGTGTTTGTCTTACCTAATAGCCCCCTAAGCAACATACTAAAAAAATGGGAAAGAAGTATTGGACACCATACATATTAAAGACTAAAATACAAATAAACAAAATATCCACATACTGAATAAAGATCAATGCGACACACTGATCCTCAAAAAAAAACAAAAAAAAAACATGTGTATGAAAATGCTGTGTTTAAATCTCTAGGGTTCTCTGTGTCTAATGTAAACATCCCATATGTTTCCCTTCTCACAAGTACATTGTCCTAGTTCCCCTCTCTGTATAGTTTATTAACCTTTTCAGTCATCGTGTTCTGTGATGCATATTATCTATGATCTAATATAGTTTATCACGACGGTGCAGGTGGAAAAAAAAAACTCACTAGTGTAGTCATAGAATTGCAAATGTTGCGGTTATTGGAATTAGGACAACCAATTATTGTCAAGCTCTCAGGGATTTATTGTGGAAGTAAACGACCTGTGGTGGTTGTTTCATTGTAGGTGATAACTGATTGTTGGTCCTCAGAATATTGCTATTGGAAAGGATGGCTGTTTTGATATGTCTTGATAACTGGGTGTACCTTTGTAAGTACACTCTTCTGCTTGTTTGGTGGTTATGGTCCATTCTTCCATCAGTTGGAGCATGCTATCGAAAATTCTGACAAAATTCAAGCCATAGGCGGCCCTGTAAGCATTACCCAGCTCAGCAAGATTTGATTTAACAATCCACTGAGCCACTTAATTTGTTCATAAAAGACCTGGAGGATGGGGTAAACAGTTCAATCTCTGTATTTGCGGATGATACTAAGCTAAGCAGGGCAATAACAAATTAATGGGTTGGGCAACTACATGGCAAATGAGGTTCAATGTAGAAAAATGTAAAATAATGCATTTGGGTGGCAAAAATATGAATGCAATCTATACACTGGGGGGAGAACCTCTGGGGGAATCTAAGATGGAAAAGGATCTGGGGGTCCTAGTAGATGATAGGCTCAGCAATGGCATGCAATGCTGCTGCAATCAAAGCAAACGGAATATTGGCATGCATTAAAAAGGGGATTAATTCCAGAGATAAAACAATAATTCTCCCACTCTACAAGACTCTGGTCCGGCTGCACCTAGAGTATGCTGTCCAGTTCTGGGCACCAGTCCTCAGGAAGGACGTACTGGAAATGGAGCGAGTACAAAGAAGGGCAACAAAGCTAATAAAGGGTCTGGAGGATATTAGTTATGAGGAAAGGTTGCGAGCACTGAACTTATTCTCTCTGGAGAAGAGACGCTTGAGAGGGGATATGATTTCAATTTACAAATACCGTACTGGTGACCCCACAATAGGGATAAAACTTTTTTGCGGAAGGGAGTTTAACAAGACTTGTGGACACTCATTAAAACTAGAAGAAAAGAGGTTTAACCTTAAACTACGTAGAGGGTTCTTTACTGTAAGATGTGGAAATCCCTTCCACAGGCGGTGGTCTCAGCGGGGGGCATCGATAGTTTCAAAACACTATTAGATAAGCACCTGAATGACCGCAACATACAGGGATATACAATGTAATACTGACACATAATCACACACATAGGTTGGACTTGATGGACTTGTGTCTTTTTTCAACCTCACCTACTAGGTAACTATGTAAGGTGCAAACTTATCGGCCGAACAATGACAATGGATGGGGAAAACAATTGATATGGGCTTTAAGCTATATAAATTCGAGCCATGAATGGTGGCCTTAAGACAGTACTCTAAACAATACCTTATCTTTTTATTTTTTTAACCAACTAAATATAAATTGTTGGGTCAATATTTTCTTTTTTTTAGCAATTTAAACTTGCTTTAACTAAAAAAAAAAAAAAGCTCCATGAACCAAGAATCATTTAACCCATTTCCTGTGAGCCCATGGCATCAAGGCTCTGCCCCCTGCATTTGGACTCACAGGTTAAAGAGAGAAAGAATCCACACATTATTTGAGGGAGAAGAGGGGTAAGAGGATCTCTGATCTTATTGGACCTGGTAAAAGACACTTGTCAAAAAGTGAACAAGTAGGATTTTTTTTTGTCCTGAGAGTGTGGGGTGCTCCAATGGGGGGAGCCTAGAGTTGGGTTTTAAGCAATGAAAAAGTAGTATTTTGTAAAAGCATCCCGTCAGCATTGCCTCTGTGTAGTCTGACAATTCTACAAAATGCTTGCAGAAATAACTCCGTTTTTTTTTTTCACCCCCCTTCTCCAGCATGTCCTCTGCAGATGACAATGTAGGCACACCAGAGCTTCCACTGACCTCTTTCTGTTGTCAACATGTAAGTACTGTACAATATCTACAGCCTAGCAGTGAGAAGTGCTCCAAGGGGACCTAGGATTTGAAGTCTGGGACCCAATTATGTCATCAATAGACATGATGTGACTTCTTCTCACCCATTTGCCCTACTATACTAAAGAGGTAGAGAAGAATAAACAGTCACATGACCAAGTTAAAGTAGTAACTGCCAGCATATTGGTGTTGGGCTTCGTAGGCTACAATTTTATACGTTTCCTATCTAGGCTTGTTATATATTTTAAAGTGTATGTATCGCCATTTTATTTTAACTTTCAGAGTATAGAATGATTAAACCCCATGCCAGCTTATTTCTTTCTTTGCTGCCTGTACTATTTGGGAAATTTGTCTTTACTTACTATCCCAGGGATGCAACAGGAAGGTAGAGGAAATCTCCCAAATTTAGGAGAATTCCCCTCTTAGGCAGTTATTCCCAGAGCAGGTGTCCAAATTAGAAAAAAAATCCTCTGTTCTGTTGTTCTTGAGACAATTCTAAAATTTTGCATTTCGTCACACTTTTTTGTGTCATCAGTACAAACAGAGAGAGTGAATCTCCCCAAAGAGGATACAGACTGCATTAAAAATTGGCAGAGGGCCTAACCATTCCCCACTCTATCCAAAAAAAGGTTTTGCTTAGGGATAGACTTTTGGACGCCATTACAGGTAAAAATAATCTGGCAAATCAGGACTTTTTCGAAATGACTGAACAATGATTGTACAGTTATTTATTCAATCATAGACAATGACGTGAAACCGAAGTTTAGGTATGGCAAAATAAGTATGTATGTGCCCAGGGCTTTTTTTCTCAAACAATAGGTGCTGGAACTCAACCACGACCTCCCAAAACCCCTCCAAATCACATCAAATAGTGGGTGTGGCCAGTCAAATTTTCACAAAAAGTAGGAGGGTCTTAAGAGGACATTAAATACCAGGATTGCATTACATACAGAGTGCAGAGTTCAGGGGGGTTACACACAGAGTGTAGAGCTGTCACTTGTAAACACAGAAACCGGACTTCTGTGTTCACAAGTGATTGTGGTGAGCAGCCCCCCCCCCCCCCCCCAAGGGTCTGAGCCAGAGGTGGTGGAACTCAGTTCCACCAAGTTCCCCCTGAAAAAAAGCCCTGTATGTGCCATACCTGTGGTCTTCCTGCAGAAGCTGGAAATCTCTGTAGCAAGCACTCACTCTGTGCAAGTGCCATTAAGGCATCATCTTGCATTTTCTCAATTAAAGTGGTTGTAAAGTCAGAAGGTTTTTTTATCTTAATACATTCTATGCATTAAGATAAAAAGCCTAATGTGTTCAGCAGCCCCTCTAATTCTTACTTGAGCCCCATCTCTGTCCAGCGTTGTCTACGAGTGTCTCAGCCATCTGAGATTCTCCCTCCTGATTGGCTGAGACACAGCAGCGGTGCCATTGGCCAATCAGAAGAGAGAGGGGTGGGGCTGGCCGCAGCTCCATGTCTGAATGGACACAGGGAGCTGTGACTCAGCACGGGTGCCCCCATAGCAAGCTGCTGGCTTTGGGGGCACTCGACAGGGGGGAGGGGCCAGGAGCACAGAAGAGAAAACTGGAGGATCCGGGCTGCTCTGTGCAAATCCACTGCACAGAGCAGGTAAGTATAACATGTTTGTTATTTTTATAGAAAAAAAAATGAGACTTTACAATCACTTTAAAGGAGAAGTATGTTTTTTTTTTATTGGCCAATCATACTCACCTAGGTGGATGCTGTATCTATCCCCCACCGCCACTTCACTAGGAACCAAGCCACCGAACACCACAGATGGCTCGGTTCTCTCACCCCCCCAGAGCGCAGAGCTGCTGCCTGTCAATCAGCAGCTCTCCTGCTCTCTCCTCCACGCTCATGGGAGCGCTGAGCTGTGGAGGGGCGGGAAGCGGCTGTCTCAGCATCTCAGTGGCTCGCTGAGAGGCTGAGACTGCCATCAGTCCAGGCACCTAGTGGATACAGACTTTGGAAGTTGGGATGATGCAAGGCCTGGACTGATCTTGGTGACGTCAGCAGAGAGTGGACTTGGGATGATGCAAGGCCTGGACTGATCTTGGTGACGTCAGCCACATGAGCTCAGACTGGACTTCTCCTTAATGCAAAATGTTCTCTGATTGGATGATGTGGAGACACAGGGTTCTAATCTCATGATCGCCACCTTGTCCAGTCAGAGGACACTTTGAATTCATTAAGAAGATAAAAAATGTTCTCTGAATGGCACCCAAGTTAAGCAGGTGACCTTCTGTGTTCAGCAGACATCAGGGCAGCCGCTCAGCCTGGGACCCGGGAGCTTCCATGGAAATCCCACAGATATGGAACCTGTATATCTTAAATATATCAGTGGGTATGAACTAGCCACCCTGCCTATAGCTAACTAAACAGATTTAGTTAAAGTGACCCTGTCAGGTCTTTAAAAATGTCCAATGCCAACTTCTTGTAATAGAAGACGTATTAAACTCACGTCTCCTTGTAATAGAAGATGTGTTATAATCATCTCGTCTTATAATAGAGGAGGTATTATACTCAACTCTCCTTGTAATAGAGGAGGTATTATACTCAACTCTCCTTACAATAGAGGAGGTATTGTACTCAACTCTTCTTGTAATAGAGAAGGTATTATACTCAACTCAACTCTCCTTGTAATAGAGGAAGTATTATACTCACCGCTCCTTGTAATAGAAGATGTGTTATACTTATCTCTTCTTGTAATAGAGGAGGTATTTTACCCAACTCTTCTATTAAAAGGAGCTGGTGTTGTGTTATTTTAAAGACCTAACAGAGTTGCTTAGTGCAGGATTTAAAGTGAAAGCAGTCCTCTGACCAGTTGCCCTGGGCCACCTCTTTGTTTATACTGTTAGTCTAATGCCCCGTACACACGATCGGATTTTCCGACAACAAATGTTGGATGTGAGCTTGTTGGCGGAAAGTCCGACCGTGTGTATGCTCCATTGAACATTTGTTGTTGGAATTTCCACCAACAAATGTTGGCTAGCAGGTTCTCAAATTTTCCACCAACAAATGTTTGTTGTCGGACTTTCCGGTCGTGTGTACACAAGTCTGTCGCACGAAAGTCCACCCATCCTCAGAATAAAGTACGACCTGGAAGCGCTTGGTCTTGTAAAACTAGCTTTCACAATGGAGATATCACATGACTATTGGACTTCCTTTTTATCGGCTCGCCGTACGTCTTGTACGTCACTACATTCGTAATTGTTGGCCAACGTTTGTGTGACCGTATGTATGCAAGACAAGTTGGAGCCAAAAACCTTCAAACAAAATTCCACGGTTTTGTTGTCGGAAAGTCCAATTGTGTGTACAGGGCATAATAGTAAGAACATACCTCCAGGAGAGGAGAAACAAAGATAACCTCCTGCTCCATCTTTGAACAATTAGGAGGCTGATAAGCGGTTCTTGACCAAGCCGTACTGTTTCACTGTAGAGGATGTCAGTGACCCAGCCATGTTGTGTGGCATGGGTTTCTGAAATACAACACCACCTGAAATTAATTATCAATCTTTCAGTATAGAAAACAACTCATACATGTGTATTTCAACTGTGTGTAGTATTAGCTGCTTTCTTGGAGTTCAGCTACAAACATAATCAAAAAGGTTTAAACCAAGCCAACAGTTAAATTTACAAAGAAAAAAAAAGATATATAGTATTTAGAAGTGTGCACTCCATAGCGCAAAAAAAAAAATGCAATCCTTATTTCCCATTTCTCTCAAGTCTAAAAAGTCAACATGTTAACAAAGTGATTTAAACTGTGCCACTAAAATAGAGCTCTTTGTAGAAAATCTCCATACCAGCTGTTTTTCTGTATAGCCTGTTCTCATTATGTTATATAACATTAGCCGCGCTGGAGCAGCCGACCAGATAGCGCTATTCCACCCGATTTATCTAGCATTTATTTTCTCGCAGATGCTATCTCCAGTAATTTTCTTGACTTGCGTTCCGAGTCCAGCGTGTACAACGAGCGCTGAGTCTTTTAATTAGTCCCTCCTGCTAATTTAGGCACTGGGTCAAAATTTGGAAAGGAAGAGGCATCTCCTGGGTATCCCCTCCTGAGTCAGAGCTGGGAAAGTGGATCTCTGCATGTGCACACAAGCATACATAATACACTGTGCTGGCAAAAAGCAGACTCTCTCATTGTGATAGATTTAAAATATTTCCTCTATGTGATGATTAGCAACTGATTGTTTTATTGGCCTGGATTCATTTCGTAAATGGCAAAACGTAATTGATAAAAGCACGCCAAATTAGTGTGCTTTTAATATGTGTGCGTGTGTTTGTGTGAGTGTGTGCGTGAACTGGTGTGTATCTATCTGTATATCTATTTGTACACCTATCATCTTTCTATCCTCAACATGGATGCTCCTATATATTGGACAAAAGTGTTTTTCTCTAAAGTACATGTTAAACTAAAACCTTCACTTTTTTTTATTTTTTATTTTTTGATAAAATGTGGCAGGGTTAGAAGATTTGTCAGATTTCAAATACTGTCTGTGTCCCCACTGGAGAGATTCACCTTCATTATTGGTCCTGCTAAGCATTGTCTTTGGTACAGAGTGATGGACAATCCTACATTTTTGAGTTGTCAAAGGAACAGGAGGTGATGGGGGGAATCTTCCAATGGTTAAACCCGTTTTGCTGAAACTCTCAGTACATTTGAATATAGTTCGAAATTAGTTCACAATTTAATTTGCTTTTTACATTCGATTTTGGATTGAATGGACTTTACTAAATAAAAACTACATACACTGTTAGAAATTTGTCAGTGCAAGAAAAAAATGTTCATTCTGCTTCTTCAAATTATCACGTCACTGTGTTTGAAAACCAACATTGGTTTGACCCTACTAAGGCCCCGTTTACATTTCGCAACTTGGGATCATGGGCAGAATTGCTACGATTCTGATCGAGATCCCAAACCACGTGGTGATCCCTGCACAATGAGCAATGTGCGTTTTGGGTGCCATTATCCCCTAATGCCACTCCAAACACAATATGGTTCTGCCACTATTGTCGCATGGCAATTGCGCCAAATCCTGCCTTTTAAAAACATGTGAAGCATCTCACCCAAAAAGTAGCAGGAGCTTCTTTGTTGGGCAACAAAGCCGTGTAGGGCAGTTGGCCCAATGTGACACGCAAAATCACGTGCAAATCACTTGCAGGAACGCTTGTTACTGCTACACAAAAGTGTAAATGGGGCCCGATGATTAGAAGAATGAATAAATATTTTTACAAAGTTTTAACAACATTCTTATGCCACGTACACATCGGATTTTCCGACAACAAATGTTGGATCTGAGCTTGTTGTCAGAAAGTCCAAACGTGTGTATGCTCCATTGAACATTTGCTGTCGGACTTTCCACCAACAAATGTTTGCTAGCAGGTTCTCAAATTTTCCGCCAACAAAACTCTGTAATGAGTAAGCACTTGGCATAAGTGCGAAACGCATTAGCTGTTTGCCTGTACTTTTTCGCTACAGTGTCCTGTATGCTCTATGATCCCGATTTTATAATAAAGACACTTGCATTTTTTCCTGGTGTGAGGCTGTTCGGATCTTTTTGTATACTTACTGCCTGACTCAGCATTAGCCAGCACCTGGGGCTCTTTCCTTTTGGAGGCAATCATTTTGTTCACACCTGGCTTGAATCCATACCTGTGCGGTGAAGCCTCTCTCGCAACAAAACTCTGTCATCGGAAAGTCCGATCGTGTGTACACAAGTCCATCGCACAAAAGTTCACGCATGCTCGGAATCAAGCAGAAGGGGCCGCACTGGCTTTTGAACTTCCTTTATCTCGGCTCGTCGTACGTCTTTTATGTCACCACATTCTCACGTTTGTAATTGTTGGCCAACATTTGTGTGTATGCATGACAAGTTGGAGCCAACATGCTTCGAACAAAAATCCACGGTTTTGTTGTTGGAAAGTCCGATCGTGTGTATGGGGCATTATAAGGAAAAACATTGAACAGAATTCAATACTATTCTAATACTCAGGGCTGGGACAAGCGGTGGACAGAAGGGACGGCTTCCCTGGGCGCAGCGTGTATTGTAGGGATTGGGGCACCACAAGTTCCTTCTACTATAAGGCTGACAGGAGTAGTGACAGCAGCATCACTACTTCTGTCAGACCATCGCTGGAAGCACCAAAGAGAGGGCTGGGAGGAGGTGCAGGCCGTGCTTTCTCTCTCCCCCTCTTCATAAGCTTGCACATAATGAAGGGAGATGGGGGCACAATTTTCCATCTTAGCCCTGGGCACTAGAGGATCTTGTCCCAGCCCTGCTAATACTAGTGTATACCCAGCTTAAGAGGGTATAACCGCTTGCTTTAAAGGGATCTCCTCTTACTTTCAGTTGTATCTCCAGAACAGGACATGATAGGAAATCTCCTCATTGGGACACCAATAGCAAAGACAGGGGTCCTAACTCTTTGTTCTCTATCCAAACCTAAAAAGAAAAATGGCTTTACATACACTTTACCCAATTGCAATGTTACCTTCATTTCACTGTCATGCTTGGTCAGAGCAAGCCTGCATTCATGAAAAGTCAAATAGACCACAACTTAGGTAGTCAGTGGGTTGCCCTTTGTTTTAGTATTAACACATTTCTCCTTTCTGTAAGCAAGTTGCAAATAAAGAACATGTTGTTTTCAACTGTATGCACTTATATACACTTTACAAAATGTTATGGACCTGGGTGACCACAGAAATTTGCCGAAGCAGAAGAGACACTGTAAAAGTGGTCCTTACGTGGTCCTGGGTCAAGAATAAACTGATGATTCTTGTGTACAACATAGATGGCAACGGTCCAAAGGTTGTAGAACACAACATCTTACAGATCGCATTCACAACTGAGCCACATCATTATTCTACTCTTTCCCAAACTCCGTTCTTTTGTCAGATCAGTGACTTGCATTACAAGCAAAGTTCAACAATGAAGTCATCCCTGGTTTGAGTTACTGGACAGAATTATATTCGTCCAGCTGCGCCTGCTAAATAACAATTTGAGTATTCAAAAATGACATCACACTATCATGAGTCAAAATTAGAAAAGAAAGCTAGAGTGTTGAAAAACCTTCTGGAGCCAAGTTGACTTGTATAATTTAACTTTATCGGAATGGTTGATGTAATTATTCAGTTTTTCCATATGGCGAAAAAAAAGTTTTTTTCTGCTTAGTATAGAACATTTTTTGTTATAATAGCAAGGAACAACCATCTCTCACTGGCCAATAAAATAACTCACTAATCCTGGGAAATAGCCGAACAGTTCTGAAAGAGCTGTAGAGCCAATGGACTAGTATTTCATTATAAGTTAAACGGAAGTGTTCAGATTCCTGTGTTTAAAAAAAAAAAAAAAAAACACAAAGAACTCCAGTCAAAATAAAATGCACTTGTTCTTTTATGAAAAAAAAAATATAATATTCTCATTTCTGATTTGAGAAACAGTGTAGAAATTGCCTTTGCTTGTTTAAATTCATATTGCCATTACCAAGTAAGTAACTTTTTGGGTACTTCAACCTCTGCACGTTGAGATTGAATAGAAAGTAAAATAAATATATTTTGGAAAGAGATAATAGCAACAATACAGGAAATAACGGGCATTAAAATCTTAGAAGAGCCATGGGTATGCTTATTTCACGGGGCTAGAATCCCTATTAAACAATATACGAGAACACTCTGGTGCCTCAATTACTAAATGCAGCGAAAAGTTTAATACCCAGCCATTGGCAGGAACGAGAGGGCCCGACCCCGAGGAGCTGGTTTTGTAAAATAAACAAAGTAAATAATGTGGAGTTGTTAAGGTACAGTGGGGAGGAAGGTGAAGTTGGGTTCAAAACTAAATGGAGTGATTGGTTAAAATATAAACAAACAACGAGCTTTGCAATAATAATGGGAGTATAGTTAGTCTAAGGAAGGGGGGAACAAGACGGGTGGGTTGGAGAGAGCAGTAGGGTTAGTGGGGGGAGGAGGGTGGGCAATATGGGGGGGGGGGTTATGTACGAGTTTTGTAAAGTAATTCGGTTGTAATAGAGAAAGAGGGGCTGAATGGGGAATATGGCCCTGACCGAATATTGAAATTTGTATGTTTTTTTATAACACAATAAAGTTATGAGAAAAAAAAAAAACCCACAAAAGTACTGGACAAATGCCACATTTACGTGAAAACGAGATGGGACAAAAATGAACTGCAAAGTTGAAATTAGTCTCTCGATAGAGTTCGCTGAAGTAGTAAAAAAAAAAAAGAAGGCCGAATAGAATTCGGCACTCTATACACTGCTCTGTTCCTAGATTTTGTAGACATTATATCAAAATGCCCATACGCAAAAATCAGATCATTGTTGCCCTGCAATATTAACCTGCACACTGAAGGGTCTGGCAGGAGCAGATTGCTTCTCCTCCATGACATAGAACACATCTGTTGCCGATAGACTCGCCTAAAGTAAACCTGCAAGAAAAAAAAAAAAAATCCCAAACCACCCCCACTCTGTGCTGAGATACCCACTGCCACATAGATTCCAATCAGCGCCCCTACAGAATCGCTGGTCAGTAGCAACATTTGCATACTCAAAAGCATGTCCACCACCCCACGTCTAAAACAAGCAGAGATTAGGGATGAGCCAAACTGCCCCGGGATTTGGTCCAAGCAGGGTTCGGCAAACTTCAAAGAAGTTTGGATGCCAAACCCAAGCCCCACTGAAATCAATGGGAGCCAAATTTGAAAAATGTAAAATGGTCATTTGTTTGGCTAGTAGGCAAGGAGGTGTCAAGAAAATAGCATGGGATGGGCACTGTCCTGGAGAACCTGTACTAATCCAAACAATGTTTTTTTTTAATTTGCTCGGGGGCAGTGATTTTTTTTTTTTTAATTCTTAAAGTGAAACATTAAAAATGCCTAATTCCTTGAAATAATGTGCCTGGGGTGTCCTAATCCTGAAGGGGCACATCTGTGATGTACAGAAAGTGCTCCCTTTTGCAGAGGGAAAAAAATATTTAAAATTGCTGGTGAATGACATTTTATTTTTGGGGAATCTGCTTGCTATTTTCTTTGTAAATGTCATAAAGACATGTCCAAATGTTTGACCAGTTCTCTATTAAAAAAAATTAAAAATCCCCAAAAAAGCCTCTTGTTGTAAATCCACTGTCAATCAGAAAAAAAAAAAAAAACGTCGGCCCGCTGCATACAACCAGTCTTATGCCCTGTACACACGGTTGGATTTTTCGACGGAAAAAGTGCGATCGGATTGTGTTGTCAGAAATTCCGATCGTGTGTGGGCTCCTTCCGACTTTTTCCATCGGAATTTCCGACACACACATTTTGAGAGCTTGCTATAAAATTTTCCGACAACAAAATCTGATCCTTTAAATTCCAATCGTGTGTAGACATATCTGACGGACAAAGTGCCACGCATGCTCAGAATAAATTAAGAGACGAAAGATATTGGCTATTGCCCCGTTTATAGTCCCAACGTACGTGTTTTACGTCACCGCGTTAGGAACGATCGGATTTTCCCACAATTTTGTGTGACCGTGTGTATGCAAGACAAGTTTGAGCCAACATCCGTCGGAAAAAAACAATGGATTTTGTTGTCGGAATGTCCGATCAATGTCCGATCGTGTGTACAGGGCATTAGTGGTACTCATAGCTAAATTACAGTGCCCTGCTATATAAGGGAAGGGGTGCCATGTGGCCATTTGTGGGCAGTGATGTACCCCCCTACAATCCTTGCTCATTTGTCTTTGTGACTAGGGATTCCTGGCCATATAAGTGAAAGGGTCTGGTGATGTCAGTGGTTGGTAAGGAAGCAGCAGGGGCTTGCTTCTGCTGCTTCCTTAGCAACAATTGACAGCTGGAAGGTGTTGTGTTTGAGTGAACATTGCATTCAGACTGAAAACAGAAGACAACACAGAACAACCAACATGTTTTGGAAGCTCAGAGACCTCCTCCTCCTTAAGGGCCTAAATATAATGGGTAATAATAAGGACTCAAAAATGGCACAAATAATCACAAATAAATATTTGCTGATGTGAAGTGGACTAAAAAAGAACAGCTACACTCCTAATCTGATATAATGAATTTATTTCAGGAGCTCATGAAAACAAATACATGAGCATATGGCAAAATGGCAGAAAAAGGTGACGCGTTTCACACAACTGGCGTGCTTCGTCAAAACCACAAAAGAGTACAATTACCAACATACTAATATACAAAGAAAAATCACATGATTCAAATTAGTAAAAAACAGTTGTAATCAATTCGGTAATTGGACCCATACTTCTTGTTCTCTGTTCACACTAGAATTCACATAACAATTGATAATGATGTGATCCCCAAGTATAAATAAAATAGTATCTAAGGGAGAAAGAAACATAAAACATTAATTCAATACATATTACCATAATACTGGGGAAAAAGAAGCAAAAAAGAAACAAAAAAGTAAAAACAGAAAAACTTAAAAAAATATTTGCTGATTGGATAAAGCCAACGTCCATGAGTTGGCAAAATGTTTTTAATTTACAAATTCTTTTTCCGGCAAAGTTGTAAATATATTTGTGTGTCATCTGTGTACCTACTGTAGCTGTTTGCTTGAAATTCAATTTTTACTGCAGTTTTATTTGTATTTTCTTTCTGAAAAACATTTAATAAACATACATTAAAAAAAAAAAAAAAAAAATGCAATTTTGGCAATCAAGAAACAGTTGGGTTGATTTACTAAAACTGGAGAGTGCAAAGTCTGGTGCAGCTGTGCGTGGGAGCCAATCAGATTCTAACTTCAGCTTGTTCAGTTAAGCTTTGACAAAAAAAACCAAAAAACTGGAAGATGATTGGTTTCTATGCACCGCGCTAGATTTTGCACTCTCCAGTTTTAGTAAATCAACCCTAATGTGTTGTCTTACAGTTCACCATACGGTATTTTGCCTACTTGGGTGATTTTAGGTTAGGTTTCTTCATCTATAAATGTTGTAACTTAGAGCATAGAAATAGCAAGTGCATGATGGTGCCTCATCTACATTCAGTTAATAAAACATCAGAAAATAGAAATTTTATATGTAGAAGGTTTGTAAGGGAACGGAAGGGTCATACTCTGTGAGTGCCCTTAGGACAGTCATGTCCCATGAAACCAATACGGGTTTAGTTCACTCAAGTGGAACACCACTGCTTCCTGATTTCAAGACCCATCATGAAACTAACATTAAAACATAAAAGGGAAGTGCTTGAGGCAATTTAGGAATTCAGAGGGTAACTTTTGAGGGTCTGTTATAGATGTATGCCTAAATTTGCTAATCAAAGTAGAACGTTAAAGATCCTGTAGCACTAAACTTGAATTTAATTGAGAAATTATTAATCCTGAGCATGGCTAACTGGTTAGCACCCTTGCTTTGGTTTCTGGGTTAGATTCCTACCAAGAATGCTATCTGCTTGGAGTTTGGCTGTTTTTATCAGCAGGTTAGGCAGGAAAAGTCCGTTTGAAGGTTCAACTGCCGATTGTTCTGCAAAAAATGCACACAAAAAATCTCCATAGGTCAGGGTGTACCTACAGAAATGTGATCCTCTCCTGGTCCAGCTGTAATGGTCAGGAGCATTTAAGGCTCCCAGCATGCCTAAGGCGAGCCAAGATCCAGCCAAACGGATAGAACTTTACCCCGCCCCTCCATACTTTACCCCCCCAAACAAATGACCATGTTAGTTGATAGGATTTATGTGCGTGAATAGTGAAGCAGTTGCGAAAGAGTGCAAGCAAAACAAGACCTGTGTACGTCTTCCTCTACTAAGCATGTAAACAACTCTCTCATGGAGAAATAGTAGCTTACGAGCTTTGGCTATGGGTTTTCAGCATCCACTTTGTACTTTGCCTTAACATAAATCATATCTAAGTTAAAGTGATTGTAAAGCAACATTTTGTATTTAAAAAAAAAATGACAAACATGTCATACTTACTTGCTCTGTGCAGCGGTTTTGCACAGAGCAGCCCTGATCCGACTATTCTGGGGTCCCCCACCGGCCTGGTGCCCCATAGCAAGTAGCTTGCTGTGGGGACACTCGTGCATGCTCACAACAGTGCCGGTTCTCTGTGTCCATAAAATACAGAGAGCGTGGCTCGCTCCCGCCCCTCGCTCTCGCCTCACTGGCTGTGATTGACAGCAGGGGGAGCCAATGGCTCCTGCTGCTGCATTTCAGCCAATCAGGAGGGGGAGACCCGAGAGAACCTCGGGTCTCCTGCACATCGTTGGATCGAGATCGGGCTTATGCCTCGTACACATGTTCCGAATATCGTACGACCGATCGTATGACTGTTCCCGCTTAATAGTCACAAGTAAAAATTGAATAGTTAAATAAAGTCACGAAAATTCTTGTACGACAGACAAAAAAATCGGAAGTGATGTCATGTGTTGTAATGTATTTGTATTGTATTTTCGGGCGACATCTATACTGACTAAATGAAAATCATACGATCTGGAATCGTACGAGGAAAATTTTTGTGTACTGTATGTCTGATCGAATAATATTGGATAAACGGTCGTGATCGGCTGTCGAAAGTAGTGTACACACGATCCGAATATCGTACGATCCTTCCTCGGATGACCGTTTTCGTACGATATTCGGATCGTGTGTACGGGCCATTGGGTCCTAAAATGTTTCACTTTCATGCATAGAATGCATGAAGGTAAAAAACCTTCAGCCTTTACAATCACTTTAATAAAAATTGTTAATTAATGCAATATATATGTATACTGTATATACTTATGAAATGATATATATGATTTTATTCAAATATGCACTTATTGAGATATATATGACAGCACAGATCACCTTTGTCTTTCTGAAGAAGCTTACTGCAGAATGTGTTAAACAAAAAAACACTACCCCTATCTGATCAATTCAAGTGTAATTCTACCTCCAGAGGAGCCACTGAATTGTTTTGTGATTTCTCTGCACACCTGAAGATAACACACCTTGCTCAAACAATACTTATGGACACACCTTGAGGTATTTCAAAGAATTTATCAGGCCAAGCATAGCCTCAAAGAAAAAATTATTAGAATAGGTACTTATACAAACAATCAATAAGACAATACCTTTATGCCGCGTACACACGGTCGGACTTTCTAGAAAGCTAGGTCCGACGTACTTGCCGCCAGACTTCCGGCGGACTACCGCCGGACTTTCTGAACGGCCGGACTTGCCTACACACGGCCGGACTTTCCGAAATCCGGTCTTCCCGACGGACTTCCGCCGGACTTTCAGAACGAACGGACTTTCCCACACACGGACAAGTCCGTTCATTTTGAACGTGACTTTGGTACGACGGGACTAGAAAAGGAATTCAATCTCGCCGCTTTTTTTGGCGAGATTGAAACCTTGCGAGCCCCGTCGCAGGCCCTTAGGTCTGGTATGGAACTTTAAGGGGAACCCCCTACGCCGAAAAACCGGCGTGGGGGTCCCCCCAAAATCCATACCAGACCCCGATCCGAGCACGCAGCCCGGCCGGTGAGGAAAGGGGGTGGGGACGAACGAGCGCCCCCCCCTCCTGAGCCGTACCAGGCCGCATGCCCTCAACATGGGGGGTGCTTTGGGGGAGGGGGCGCCTTGCGGTGCCCCCCCACCACAAAGCACCTTGTCCCCATGTTGATGAGGACAAGGGCCTCTTCCCGACAACCCTGGCCGTTGGTTGTCGGGGTCTGCGGGCGGGGGGCTTATCGGAATCCGGGAGCCCCCCCATAATAAGAGGGCCCCCAGATCCCGGCCCCCCCACCCTATGTGAATGAGTATGGGGTACATGGTACCCCTACCCATTCACCTAGGTAAAAAGTGTCAATAATAAAACACAATACAGGTTTTTAAAATAATTTATTAAACAGCTCCGGGGGGGGGTCTTCTTCCGTCTTCGGGGGTCCCTCCGGTTCATCTTCTCCCGGCGTCCGGTTGGTTCTTCTCCGCTCTCCGGCCTCTTCTCCCGGTGTCCCAGGTCTTCGGCCGGCCCCTCCGCTGTCTTCAGGTAGCTCTATTGCCAGCGGAGGTCCGGACTTCTGGGCTTCTTGGCTTCTTGTGTTCTCTTCTCTTCTCTTCCCCCAGATGTTGACACGACGCTCTCTCCGGCTGGACTGGTCTCTGAGGGCTGCGTTGTGACTTATATAGGCGGAGACCCCGCCCCCATATGATGTCACAGTCCCTGGGCATGCTGGGACTGTGACGTTTTAGGGGGCGTGGTCGACCACGCCCCCTAAAACGTCACAGTCCCAGCATGCCCAGGGACTGTGACATCATATGGGGGCGGGGTCTCCGCCTATATAAGTCACAACGCAGCCCTCAGAGACCAGTCCAGCCGGAGAGAGCGTCGTGTCAACATCTGGGGGAAGAGAAGAGAAGAGAACACAAGAAGCCAAGAAGCCCAGAAGTCCGGACCTCCGCTGGCAATAGAGCTACCTGAAGACAGCGGAGGGGCCGGCCGAAGACCTGGGACACCGGGAGAAGAGGCCGGAGAGCGGAGAAGAACCAACCGGACGCCGGGAGAAGATGAACCGGAGGGACCCCCGAAGACGGAAGAAGACCCCCCCCGGAGCTGTTTAATAAATTATTTTAAAAACCTGTGTTGTGTTTTATTATTGACACTTTTTACCTAGGTGAATGGGTAGGGGTACCATGTACCCCATACTCATTCACATAGGGTGGGGGGGCCAGGATCTGGGGGCCCTCTTATTATGGGGGGGCTCCCGGATTCCGATAAGCCCCCCGCCCGCAGACCCCGACAACCAACGGCCAGGGTTGTCGGGAAGAGGCCCTTGTCCTCATCAACATGGGGACAAGGTGCTTTGTGGTGGGGGGGCACCGCAAGGCGCCCCCTCCCCCAAAGCACCCCCCATGTTGAGGGCATGCGGCCTGGTACGGCTCAGGAGGGGGGGGCGCTAGTTCGTCCCCACCCCCTTTCCTCACCGGCCGGGCTGCGTGCTCGGATCGGGGTCTGGTATGGATTTTGGGGGGACCCCCACGCCGGTTTTTCGGCGTAGGGGGTTCTCCTTAAAGTTCCATACCAGACCTAAGGGCCTGGGATGCCCCCCGCGCTCGCCGCAATGGGAAAATTAATTTTTCCTATTGCAGCGAGCGCGAGATGCAGTAACCTGCTCCTCCGTCGTATCTGGTCCTTCGGACTAGCATACAGACGAACGGGCTTTCCGTCAGGAACTGAGTCCGGCGGAGGTACGACGTAAAGATTTGAAGCAGGCTTCAAATCTAAAGTACGTCGGATTTCCGCAAAAATCCGACCGAAACGGTCCGTCGGAAGTCCGATGGAGACCACACACGGTCGGACTTTCCGCCGGACTTTGTCCGGCGGCGTCCGGCGGACTTTTGCAGGTGAAAAGTCCGACCGTGTGTACGCGGCATTACTCTGAGAGATATAGTTAAACACATGCAGTAATCTGAATAACAGTAATGAACAGAACTGAACTGCATTTACCTAGCAGCAGTATATAAAGACGCGTACACACGACCGGTTTTATTGTCGGAATAAACTCCGAAGGTTTCTCCGACGCAATGCCGACGGAATTCCATTCAAGTGGTCTTGCCTAAACACAGCCAACCCAAAGTCCGACCGTCCAGAACACAGTGACGTACAACACTTACGACGGGACTAGAAAAAGGACGTTCAATAGCCAGTAGCCAATAGCATCCGTCTCGTACTTGCTTCAGAACATGCGTCATTTTTGGTCCGTCCGAACAGCATACAGACGAGCGGTTTTCCCGATAGGAATTGGTTCCGTCAGAAATATTTAGAACATGTTCCATTTCTAGGTCTGTCAGAATTTAAAAAAAAAAAAGTCTGATGAGGCCTACACAGGATCGGAATAGACGATGGAAAGACACCGTCTGACTTTTTCTGTCGGACATTCCGCTCGTGTGAACGCGGCTTAACTTGCTATAACAGTCCCCATTTGTCTATCTGGTTGGTGAATGATGAAAAAGAAAAAAAAAACTGCAAAGTTGGGGCCCTTGAAGAAATCACAACAGTTCCCAGAAGACAACAGATTAACTTGTGCAATATACGTCTCTTACCAGACCCAGGACATTCTCTTCTGGGTCTCTGAACACACACTTTAATTCAGTAAAAGTCAAGTTCATGTCAGACAGGGAAAGAAGATGCTATGATCTCTCTCTTTCAATCCTGCTGAGGCAGTCCCTCTTTTCTTTCCTTACAAGTAGTGGGGGTGCTTTTTTTGTAATCCAAAGGGTGCTGGGTTGTTCCCAAATAAAGAGGAGTTAAGGCAACCCTAATGGGGCAGAACTATTTTACGAAACCAATAAAGGTCATTGGCCAGGAGGCCTCTAATCACAGTAGGCAATCTCTAAACTGCAGGTAATTCCACATAGATTTTGCGAAAGGGTCCCCTTTCACAAGCTAGCACCCAGCAGTTGTAGCCAGTTGTCCTCTCTGGATGGTCAGGGGGGTCTGCTGATAGTCACAGTCACTGGTAGCAACCAGCAAGTAAAACACTGATTCCCAGTGTGGGCTCTCGGGATCCGGGTCCCCTCACATGTAGCATTGCAGTAAAATGGCAACAACAGTCTCTGACCATTACCCTTCACTAGGGCAGCACAGAATCATATAGTTCTATCAAACTCTGGCCACACACCACTGTTCCCCTTCACTATAACCTTGTGATGCCCTCTCCTCTTTCCTCTCTGCAGTCTCCACACTCCACTTCTGCCTGCTCTGTTTTATCAGCCATTCGCCGTCCTCCAGACCCAGCCAAGATGGCTGCCCCCTGCAGGGTTACACAACAAACTGTATCTATGTATTTGCTATAACTATTCAAATGTCATGGCTAAAGGTTTAATTTAGGGGTGATGTCCAGAGGTCTAGGCTTCCTTAGCGGTATTCCCGAGTGTGGCTCGGGGTGAATTTTCATTACCAAAAACGGTAACCCTGAGCCACTCTCGGGATCGCATTGCAGGATCCAGGCAAAGTTACTTATCTTGTCCCCAGGATCCTGCAATGTCTCCCCGATGTGTGTGCGAGCCGTGTCCTCCGCTGGATCTATCACAGTGTCGAGCTCCGTTCCCTGCGAGCGTTGCGACGCACGAGGATGGAGAACGGCACCAAATTCAAAAAGTAAAAAACACATAACACATACAGATTACATTACTGTATCAAGTTATTTCACATCCCTTTTGTCCCTAGTGCTTTGTCCAATGCCCTGCATGCAGTTTTATAATATATACACTGTTCTTTCTGCCTGGAAACTGGAGATTGTCCATAGCAACCAAAAAGTTTCCCTTTACATCAAAAGCGGTTTTAGACCAGCTAGAAAACAACGATAATAAATTAGAATCAGTCGCAGAATCGAGTGATTTGTGGGGAGATCCGTCATCAAACACTGAAAGTAATGACAGCGACAATTCTGCAACTGAGCAAATTTCAGTGTTTTTGATTTGATTACATTATTGAATACTTATTATTATTATTATTATATTATTATTTGTTATAATTATTTATAGTTATTTATTATATTATAATTTATGATTTCGTGTTTCAAACTTTATCATACCCAGGATGTCTACTAGACTCTTGTTTGGACAGATTTAAGTGTGTTATTCCTAAGAATTACAGGCCTACAATATAAAACGCCAAATTTCCTTGCAAAATAATTGTACCGCTTTGTGCATCAAAAATCTGAAATAATCATACTGCCAGGGAGGTTAATGTACCGTATTTACTGATTACAATTTTTTTTTTTTTAATTTCTAACAAAAAATAATTATTAATAATAATAATAATTGATGATTTGGCACCTAGAAAGTCCCATAAGCACTATATACCTAGTTTTTCATTGATACGATCTAGCAGGAAAAAAGCAGGAAATGGAGAGGCTTGGTATTTGCTGATCCACATTGTCACTGCACATAGTCCTGTTAGGAGTCTGTGATGGACCTTTAAAGATACAGGCACCATTAACTTTTCTCTAGAGTGACCCTCTAGGCATAAAATTAAGGTTCCATACATTATACATATAAATTGTAATTGATATTCCCAAGAAATGTTTTCTAACAGATGTCTACTGTTGCTTACCTGAGAATGGCCGGATAGAGAAGCAATGATAAGATTAAACTCCCTGTTGCCCAACTCTGTATTCATTCCTCTCTGATCTACGATCTTGCTGTGCTTCCAAATTTTGCTGAATGAAGCTGCTTTGTGCAGTAAACGTTGAGTGCCTGGAAAATAAAGCCAGTAAAAGTCATTTCGTCCAAGACCGTTATCTGACCTCTGTTTCACCCACAACACTCATAACCTACAGCACGATGGAAAATCTATCTCTCTTTTTTCCTCTCTGCACCTACCATATATTAATACAGTATATTTCGGGTAAAATCAAACACTCATTTTTTATCTTCTAGCTATAGACAGTGTGACGTTTAAGGTAACATAATATAAGTCCTGCGCACAAATCCCACTGGCTGGAGGTGGAGTTTTTAGTAAGAGTGGGGAAGGGTTGGAAGCTCCATGAAGTTTTTAAGGTTTCAAGTACCAGGCTTCTGCTAAGGGCTGGGACAAGGGGTGGGCAGGAGGGGAAGCTGCCCTGGGCACTGTGGTATCATGTGAGGTTCAGGGGCACCACAAGGAGATTGTGGGGAGAGGATTTGTGTTTGGAGGGGGAATTTGGGGGTGGCTGCAGGAGGTAAGAATTGTTCTACTAGGGGAAATTTGGGGAGGTGTGCTAGGAGTGGGTATTGGGGGGGGGGGGATTTGTGTTGAGAGGGTAGATGGGGGGAAGAGGATTTGAGCTAGAATGGGGTATTTGGGGGTTTGTGCTAGAAAAGGTAATATGGTGGGGGGGGGATTTTTTTGGGGGAGGGGGATTTGTGCTAGTAGGGATGATTGGGGGGCATTTGTGCTAGGAGGGGAAATTGGAGGGGATTTGTGCTAGAATGGTAGATCGGGGAAGGGGAATTTGTGCTGGGAGGAGGGCTTTGGACTGGGGAGGGTGAGAGGATTTGTGCTAGGGAAGGGGAATTTTTTTTTGGGGGGGGGAGTAATTTTGCTGGGAGCATATGTGGAATGAGAGGATTTGAACTAGGGAAGAGGATTTTTTTTGGGGGGGGAGTAATTTTGCTGGGAGCATATGTGGAATGAGAGGATTTGAGCTAAGCATGCAGTTTAGTGCTCAATTTTGTGGGAGAAGATATTTTTGCTCACACATAATGCTCATAAATCTTTGGGGGGGGGTGCAATTTGGCATGTTAGCCCTGGGCTCTAGATGACCTTGTCCTGGCACTGCTTCTGCTGCTTCCTTTCACTTCCAGTCCCAGTGACTCTGTGGTGTCACGTTTGTCAGGCGGTACATCCCCATCTGCTACCATTGCAGCTTTTGGGGAAGAGGTTGGGGGTGAGAGAGGTGGTAAAAACGCAGCTCAACTGCCCCCTATTTGGAAGTGTAAACAAGCCTTTGGGGAAGCAACGAAACCTGTACACGGCCCTGTAGCAGTCATTATGGCAGCATTGCCATTGCCTGCCTGGACCCTGTGTTTGTTTATAGAGGGCCAATATTTTTGCTGCTAAGAAAAGGTGTATACATTGCTAAAAAGGACATCTACATCAATAACCATAATATATTCTTCCGATGACAAGATAAACCATACAATTTTCACGGTGACCTTGTGTTAAAAATATTCAATATTTTATTGGCTGTACTGTTTTCCAGTCCAGGCCATTCCTGAGAAGTCAAATCATCTGTTTATGAACAATGTTCCTTAATACTGAACTTTCTGAAGCCTTAGAAGATCCTTTTTTTCGTAGATGCTTTAATAACGTTAAATTGTATTTTTATTACTTATGACTAATTCAGCCAAGAAGAAACACAATTATGATCCTGAATTTGTTTTTTCAGGTGTTTGTACAGTTTCCAAGGCTTGCTGGGTAATGGGAAGGGGTAATCAATATAACCCCATGTCCTAATAATTATCTATTTCTTTTCCTCTCTGCGATCTAGGCCTACCACCAAAGAAATCTGTGGAAGACGTAAAGGGTCTCTAACCCAAAACAAAATAGGTACATGTGAGAGAGGCTACTAATAATGTTTGGAAATGTAGCCCAGTTTGAGAGTTGGCCACCTTCACTGATGCTGTGTTTCCTCTCTCCTATGCCTCAATACGATGGTGTGACTGTACAAGGGGATAGAGAGTGAGAGGAAGACGGTCATAGGTCACTGCCATGACCAGACGTTCCTCCCACCATGAGGAGAGGAGTATATATAGCACCCCCTATTGACAGGTTGTATAGCCAGTTCCAGTGCTAGGGGACCATGGTGAATAATTGCAGCCCGGTGTTTGGAAACCACATTCCTGAGATCGGGCTCACACTCCACAACCAAAAAGGGCCTTGTCAGGGAACTTACATTTGCATCACAATGTAGCTGTAAGAGGCCACTATCCGGAGGTTCCATGTTGGGTCTGTCAGGACTGCACCCCAAACCTGGCCAATATATATCAGGGTCACAAGTCACATGGTCCAGACAAGATCTGTCATCACTGCCACCAGGCTGATCAATCCTCCTTCTCCCAACCACCCCCAGTCCCATGATGATGCCAGCTATTCCTCTGACCAATCCAGCTACACTCTCCCCAGATATTGGAGGTGCTTTACCATCTCCAAGAGACCAGATGACTGGTCATGTATATCGAAATTCAACTTTGGCAATTATCTGCAGTCATACAGTAGGCCCACTTTACATGCGTATGATCTTCACTAGACAAGCCAAAGGGACGCTTCTTCATTTTATGCTTTTTTACTGAACAATTGGACAGTTTGCAGAGTAAACAGCACATGCATAATGTCTCATAATCATGAGACAATCTGAAACATGAACATTTGAATCTTATATGTTACTTTGCCTGTTAAAGAGTGATGAGGTGCTCACGATGCTGTGCATAACAAACTGCTGCAAACTAACTGTAATCTTCTGTATCAGATTGCAGACCTGGGGCCCAACCGATTGTCCCCAAAGTGGAAAAGTATGCATATGTCTCTTTTAATATCACTCCTCTTGCCAATAGTTAAGTCCAACCTGACCGATAAAAAGGGAAATTGCTACTCCAGGGGGTAAAGCCCACTGGGGGGTCTTTTACATAGTATGGTCCTGCCCACTCTACCAGAAAATGTCTTATGCCCTGTACACACAGGTGGACTTTTCGGCATCAAAGGTCCGACAGTCTTTCCAACTGACTTTCGGCCGAGTTACAACGGACTTTCGACAGACTTTCTAATGAACGGACTTGCCTACACATGATCACACCAAAGTCCGACGGATTCATATGTGATGACGTACGACCAGACTAAAATAAGGAAGTTGATAGTCAGTAGCCAATAGCTGCCCTAGCGTAGGTTTTCGTCCGTTGGACTAGCATACAGACAAGTGGATTTCTCGATAGGAACTGGGTCCGGCGGAAAGATTTGAAACATGTTCCAAATCTAATGTCCATCAGATTTTCGACAGAAAAAGTCAGTTGAAGGTCCGATGAAGCCCAAACACAGTCGGATTGTCTGACGGATTCGTTCCGTCAGACCAGTCCGGTCGAAAAGTCCGCCCGTGTGTACACGGCATTATTGTACTGGGGTGCAGCTCCCCTTCTTGGAAGGGTTAGCCACATGGGCCTTTTCATTGCTCACCTTTTGTTGTAGTCCTCTCTGCTGTGCTCCCATGTAGGACCCGCTGACTTCTCCCACCAGGCCACTGAGAGCCTGTGCTGGAGACCTGCATGCCATGCACAGGATCTGCTGCTGCTGATTTTGTTGCAGTGGGACACTGCAACTGATCTCGTTCTGGTGAGAGTCCATTGCTACAGACTCCACTGCTTAGTCTATTTGCACTTTATATCAAGCTACAACAGCACATTATACATGGCTAGCGTTGCAAAATGATATCAAGCCTTGACAACAGTTATATTACACAGCAAGAGTATATAACACGTCTACAGCATATTAAACCATCCAGTTAGAACTTATCAAACTGCAACAGCACAGTATATCACACTACATTTGCTCCCTATGGATTCTTTCACATGGTCACACTCATCTTCCTTCAGCAGGGGATACATAAGCAGATCCCCTGCTGAACTGGAGCAGAATAGGATGGATGTCACTTTTGTGACATCTGTGCTTGTTTAGATTATTTTCCTCATTTTGGCAGAGGACTGTGGTGAGCTCATGATGACTCTATGGGCTGCCGGGTGTAAACGGACCTGTTCTTATTTGCATCAGGCTACCTCTGATCCATCATATTTAGGTACAGAAAAAAAAACCCTTTGGCAGCAATACACTACCTCCACTCAGCTCAACACCTCTCCTATCCCCTCCATCAAGCAATAGTCTATCACCACCATCTTAAACTGTTTTACATTGTACCTGGTGCTGCTAGAGTTGTGTACAGTGCTCAGGTGGACCATCAAAGGATCCTTCGATCCTCTCACAGACAAGATAGATCCTGAACATCACTCCAGTTAGGAACATGAAAAGTTGGACAGCATGAGGTCGTTTGACAAATGGCCATCTCTCACCCAGAAGCACGTGTGATGAACTAATATATATGTTTGTGGTGAATTATAACTGAGATTACAGAAAACATGTATTGAAAGATGGGTGCTGCCATTGCTCGCCCCCTTCTGAAAATGTTCGTGAGTTGGTTGTCTCTGCCTTCAATATGAACTATGGGGTTAATATACAAGAAGACAATTTTCTCTTATGCCGCGTACACACGAGCGGAATTTCCGACAGAAAGAGTCTGATGGGAGCTTTTCATCGTATATTCCGACCGTGTGTATGCCCCATCGGACTTTTTGCAAGGGCAAAATGATAAAAACTGAATTTTTGCTTACAAGTCTTGAGATGATTTAAAGTGGTTGTAAACCCACTTTACAAAAAAAATGTTCCGACCGTGTGTATGCCCCATCGGACTTTTTCTGTCGAAAATTCAGATGGACTTAGATAGAGAACATGTTCTATATTTTTCCGACGGAACAAATTACTATCGGAAAAACCGATCGTCTGTATGGTCTTCCGACGCACCAAAAACAACGCATGCTCTGAAGCAAGTACAAGACGGAAGGTATTGGCTACTGGCTATTGAACTTCCGTTTTCTAGTCCTGTTGTACGTGTTGTACGTCACCGCGTTCTGGACGGTCAGACCAGTGTGTATGCAAGACAGCTTGAGCGGAATTCCGTCAGAACTCCGTCGGAAAAACCTTCAGCGTTTATTCCGACGGCAAAACCGGTCGTGTGTACAGGGCATTAGTTTAATGAAAGATGCTCTGCTGGCTTCCATCATCCAATCATGTGCAAGCAAAAGTACTGTTTTTGGGTTTTTTTCTTGTCCATAATTGGGTATTCTCTGCAATATTGTCGTCTTCAGGATTTCTCCAAAGCTTCTCCCATCCTTTGGAACTCCCTACCCCAATCTGACCGACTGTCCCCTAATCTATCCACCTTTAGACGATCCCTGAAAACCCTTCTCTTTAAAGAAGCCTATCCTGCTTCTAACTAACTCTGTTTACTTCCTCTATCAGCTCATCCACCACAGCTATTACCTTTTGTATCAATTGACCCTTCCTTTTTAGATTGTAAGCTCTAATGAGCAGGGCCCTCTGATTCCTCTTGTACCAAACTGTAATGTAACTAATGTCTGTCTTTATTTTGTTAAGTGCTGCGCAAACTGTTGGCGCTATATAAGTCCTGTATAATAATAATAGTAATAACAATATGAATTTTCACCACATTCACTAAGCTAAGGAAAAATAGCCTTGCAAAGTGAACAGCCTATTTGCTTTTAGTATATTAACCCCTATGAGTCCCATAACTGGAACAAGCATGCAACATGTAAAATCAGAATCTGAATATTTTTTTTGTATAACTTTATTTATTGAGGTTTTAGATTGAAACTGAATACTTGTTATGCATGGAATAAACAACGTATAAAAAGCTCCAGGTATCCCACAAAAAAACCTCATAAAGAATCAATGAAGAAACATAAATATATTTATTCTCATGGTTGTACTCCAAAACCTGAACTCACAGGCAAAAAGCAAAATGATAACCACAATAGATATTTTTTGTACATTTATTGTTTTTTTGGTTTTGTGTTTTTGAGTTTTTGTGAGACTCTGAAGCTCGTTATATATTGATGCTTTTAATGTCTTAGAGTCAAGGCTGTTTCCTTGTATTTTATGTCTTCTTTTCCCCTTTTATGTTTTTTCTTTGGGTGTTCTGTTGTTGGTAACGGAACTGGTTTTCCCTGTGGAGCTATTCATTTCTCGAGTTAAAGTAGTTGTTAACATACAGAGGCGAATTTACTAAAGGAATAGAGACTGTTCACTTAGAAAAGTGAATGTACACTTTACTAAATAAATGTTCACTTAGCCTAATAAATACAGTGAAAATTTGTCCACTCTGAATATCCAGTCATTTGCAAGGGCAAAATTATAAAAACTGAATTTTTGCTTACAAGTCTTCGGGTGATTTAAAGTGGTTGTAAACCCACTTTACAAAAAAAAGAAAAAACCAAAACAATCACCTGCAAGACAAAGGCATAATGAGCTAGTATGCGTAGCATACTAGCTCATTATGTAATACTCACCTGAGATCAAAGCCCTCGCTGTGGTGCCCGTACACCGCTCCGGCGGCCGACATCACTCCCGGGGGTTACTTTTGGGTGTCGTAGCTCCGGCGCTGTGATTGGCCGGCCACGGATGACGTCACTCCCGCGCATGCGCGCGGTAACGACACACTCCTGGGTAGCTACAGATAAGGTAAGCCTTATTATAGGCTTACCTGTAGCACAAAGTGGTCTGTAAGGGTTTACAACCACTTTACGTGATCACAGCTTCCAAATGCATTCAGATGAGTAATCACTATCTGTGCAAAGTGAGCAACCTCTTTTGCTTTAGTAAGGCAACCTCACAATGTTATAGACACTTTCTAATATAGATATTTCAATGCAGGCACCATAACTCATTTTGTTTAGTTTCAGAAATGATCTTTCTTACCTTTTTTATTATTTATTTATTTATTTATTAAGGGTAAAAAGTTCTGTCATTTGACCATGCGTCTCTTCTTTCTGATAGTGGAGGGTTACAGGACACAGGAGGCATGGTGGCTGAACAAACTACCCAATACAGGCATGCTGTGTGTCTGCGCAGTGTCCTGTACCGCTAAAATGGCCAGCCAAATGATGAAAACTGACAACGCAAACACAGATCAGCTTCTGTGTTTTGTGTGGTCAGTTTGGAACAAAGAAGAAAGGTGACTGGCCGGATTAACCAGATACTTCTGATGGTAGAAGTACATGAAAATAATAGAGACTCTGATTTATGAAATACACATATGTGAACACACACATAGAAAAAAATATTTAGGGTAACATGCACTTTACAATTGTTATGGATCACTGATTCAGAAAGTAATAAAGTCACAGGCAGCCCTGAAAGCACTGATTTGTAATGAGGTTAGGATCTCTACCTCCTGCAACATCAGCAGCCCAATAAGGAATTAGTATACAATGTGATTGTGCTATCACTTTTAAATCTACCATCAAATATTTAGTGCAAGGGCCTGCCTGATTTGATACTAATTGAATGAATTGTTTTCTTCATATTACATAGTTTTGGTAAATTTAGAGGATATTGCCAACTTTGAGTACTCAAAAGGATATACAGCTCATAGTGAAGTGGGTAACTGGAAGGAGTCCATTTTTATAGCACTGATCGCTGTATAAATGCCAATGATCCCTAAAATGTGCCAAAAGTGTCCGATGTGTCCGCCATAATGTCGCAGTCCCGTAAAAAATATCGCAGATCACCGCCATTACTAGTAAAAAAAATAATAATAAATAAAAATGCCATAAATCTTTCCCCTATTTTGAAGACGCTATAACTTTTGCGCAAACCAATCAATATACGCTTTTTTGGGATTTTTATTACCAAAAATATGTAGAAGAATACATATCAGCCTAAACTTGGGAAAAAGTATGCTTTTTTTTTTTAAAAAATTGGGGATATTTATTATAGCAAAACGTACAAAATATTGTATTTTTTAAAAAATTGTCGATCTTGTTTTGTTTAAAGCGCAAAAAATAAAAACTGCAGAGGTGATCAAATACCACGAAAAGAAAGCTCTATATGTGGGGAAAAAAAGGACGGAAATTTTGTTTGGGTGCAACGTCGCACGACCGCGCAATTGTCAGTTAAAGCGACGCAGTGCCATATCGCAAAAAAATGGCCTGGTCATTGAGCACCCAAATCTTCCGGGGCTGAAGTGGTTAATCGCCATTTAAACCCCTTTGTGTCAACTTGTATGCATGTTATCAGGCCAAAATCACCAGGGTATGTAAACTTTTGATCAGGGTCATTTGGGTAGTTTCTGCTGTGATTACGATTTAAAAAGAGCAAACACGGTCGATTGATAATAAATGGCTTCAGCCACACACTAACCATGAGTGAAGGAAAAGTTTTTTTTGTGTTTTGTTATCATTCATATTCTCTGAAAAATGGCCAAGAAATAATAAATTCTGCCAGGGTATGTAAACTTATGAGCATGACTGTATATATATATATATATATATATATATATATATATATTTGTTTTTATTCTATTTTTTCTCTCTCTTCGGTACTATAGGTTCATGGTAATGCCTCAGGATGGTAAAGGCGGTAGTCCATGGGTTGACACAGGAATCTTTCCAAACTACAATGATTACCTCCTAACCATTTTTTTCCCTGCTGGTTCAGCTATACCTTGGCAGTACTCTCATTCCTCGTAGATAGTGTTTTTCCTGTCTATGTCTGTACTGTATGGCATTTTGTGTATTTAGTTATACTACTGAAGTTATCTTTGTACTTGAAGCGCTTCAAACCAAACGTATTGTGTTTGACTTTTTGTGTGTTTTTCTTTTGTACACTGAAAATTAAAAAAATAAATAAAGAATAAAAAAAAAAAAAAAAAAGGGTAAAATTCTTCTAAAAAGTGAAATGACTCGAAGTGTGGTTCCACAATAGGAAAGAATAAAATAAAAAATGACTTACATCTGTTGAGGTTGCGGTCACCCCTGGGGGGGGGGGGGGGTGGGCGGACACACAACCTACCAAGTATGCAGTTGGAAAAAAGAACCTATCTTCACATAGGATAGAAGAGGTCATTCTCTATGTCTTGGGGTTTCCTGTTCTTGGTCCTCTGTGGGGTTCTCATGTGGGTGTATGGAGCTGGTAAGTACTGAAAGACTCTGAAAGTAACTCATCAGTTGTCAGATTGGCAGAGGCACCCAAAGCTCTATGTCTAATGCCCCGTACACACGATGGGACTTTCCTGACGGGAAATGTTGGATGTCAGGCTGTTAGCGGAAAATCCGACCGTGTGTACGCTCCATCGGACAATTGTTGTCGGGCTTTCCGCCAACAAATGGGTGTTGTTGGATTTTCAGACAAAAGTCTGAAGTACAAACACGCATGCTCGGAAAGCAGAAGCGGTCGGTCTTGTAAACTAGCGTTCGTAATGGAGAATTAACATTCATGACGTGGCAAATTATGAAATCTCAAAATACAGCGCACAATTCTCTTCTTCTTTAATGGGATAATAATGAAGCTGCTTTGCTGGTGATACTGATTGAATTATTGCAAACAAATTTTCAAAGGCTTTTTTTTTTCTAGTGATATCAAGAATAATCTTATTATGCTTTTTTTTTTTTAATTTGGGCAAGTTACCACAACACCATTATCCTGTAGTTTATAAGATCAAAGATACAACTACGTTGGTGTCCCTTGTTAATTTTACATTGTATTTTTTTTAAATGTAACTGCCTACTCCCAAACTGTCATTTGAAGTAAAACACATAGCCAAGTATTATTCTACACAATTTTTTTTATTGTGCATTAAATAAAATTAGATATGATATCTGCCAATAGAACTTAACCAAAAAGTGCATTCTATGCATCCAAAATATAGAAAATATACCAAATCAAATCATTATTCAACCAAAAAAATAATGTCAACGCAATAACTCCAAGGCCAATAATAAATAACACGTTATCTCCTCCGATTCCACAACATGTCTAGTTGACGAACGGCCATTCAGAAATGAACTGAAAAGCACAAAATGAAAAGTGCAAACTTAAAAGCGCTAAATAAAAAACGCGAAAAGAAAAGGGTGAATCAACACTCACCAAACTTCTACTAACACGAAATTAGCAGAAGAAGCCCAAAGGTTGGCGCTAAAGAGCTGGAAAACCATGTAGTACATCTTGTACGTCACTACGTTCGTAATTGTTGGCCAACAATTGTGTGACCGTGTGTATGCAAGACAAGTTTGAGCCAACACCCTTCAGACAAAATTCCACGGTTTTGTTGGCGGAAAGTCCGACCGTGTGTACGAGGCATAAGATTGGGTTGGAGTTTCCTGCTTTCCTGTACATCAAATTTCTTTATTTCACCAAATAAAAGGCATTTGGTGTATTTAAATTGCCATTTCCTCAGCTGAAGTTCACAAAAGTGACAACATCGATCCATTCATAGACATAGAATTTTGGTCACCTCTGCCGGTCAGGCCCACCAATGGGTTATTTTTAGGGCTGCAGAAATTAACGAATAATTCCTCGATTAATCGTTAATTTTTTTGATTGCTCAAAATTCTTTTGATCGGTACTCACCTCTCCGCCGGCTTCCGGGTCTTGAGGGAGTTCCGTCGGAGATCCGGTGAGGTCACGGACATTGACATCACCGGACTCCTCCCCCCTTCCCTAAGTGCCTACGTCTGCTAACGAAGGGAAGGGGAGGAGTCAGGTGATATCGATGTCCGTGACGTCACCGGACAGCCTGGACAGTGATGGTAAATATGGATGTGGTTAACTGGGATCATTCAGTGAGCTAACTGTAGCACTGACTTAAGTAATTTTTTTTATTAAACTTTAAGAAAAACGTAGAAAGTTAGTTTAACTTTATTAAAGTTAAACTAACTTTCTAAGTTTTTCTTAAAGTTTATTAATAAAAATGACTTACGTCAGTGCTACGGTTTGAATTTAAAATGTATTTGTGTGAACTGTGAAGTTAAGTCATGGATTGTGGAAACTAACCAGTGTCGGGTGATTCAGTTTCCCCGAAAATAAGACCTAGCGTGATTGTCGGTGATGGCTGCAATATAAGCCCTACCCCCCAAATAAGCCCTAGTTAAAGTTCTTGTAGGCCTTATTTTCAGGGTAGGGCTTATTTTCAGGGAAACAGGGTAGGGCTTATTTGGGGGGTAGGGCTTATATTGCAGCCATCACTGACAATCACACTAGGTGTAATGGGGCGTACACACGGTCAAACTTTTCGACCGGACTTTTCTGACGGACGCCAACATGTATGGGCTTCACCGGACCTTCAGCGGACTTTTCCAGTCGCAAATCTGATGGACTTTAGATTTGGAACAGGCTTCAAATCTTTACGTCGTAACTCCGCCAGACTCAGAAATCCGCTCGTCTGTATGCTAGTCCAACGGACAAAAACCGACGCTAGGGCAGCTTTTGGCTACTGACTATCAACTTCCTTATTTTAGTCCGGTGTACGTCATCACGTACGAGTCCGTCCGACTTTGGTGTGATCGTGTGTAGGCAAGTCCGTTCGTTAAAAAGTCAGTCGGAAGTCCGTCAAAAGTGCGTTGAAAGTCCGTCGAAAGTCCGCTGGAAAGTCTGTCGGACCAGTCCGGTCGAAAGGTCCGCCCGTGTGTACTTGGCATTATTTTCGGGGGAAACAGGGTTGTATATAGTGTATACCACATTTACCACTGACTAATGCATCGTTGCAATGCAAGGAGATCAGCTAAAAGTAGTAGACCTGTATGTGCGTTATAATTAGTTGATTAAAAAAAAAAATCGATTAATCGAACACAAAAATTTTAATCAGTAACAGCCCTAGTTAGTTTTGCAGACTCCTCTTGTACTTACAGATGGTTAATACTGAGCAGTTTCAACATCCTGGATAAGCTATTGAGGGAGCTGTAACTTTTTCCCTTCTGCTGAGTTTTATGTAAAATGACTTGCCCCCCCCCCAACTGGATCTTTAAACTTCTCTTAAAGATGATAATATAAGCTGACAGATAAGTTTAAGCCATAGAATTATTTATTACCAGAGGCCTATCCATATAACAAAGAAAACAGGTCCGTTCCAACTTTACATTGTAAACTGATATCCCTGAAACATGGATAATCCAGTACGAAATTTACAAAACAGTTTAGCCTGGAACATAACATTGCTATAAATTACCGCGGCTGTTCCATTTGTATGTCGTTTATGATCTCACAGGGTGGATACCATCAATAGGCAAAGCTTCAATTGTTTTCCTTAATTTTCTTTTCTTTAACTGTTGTGTTGCTACTTAATAAAGTCAATATTTACCTATTGGAATCAATCAAGCAGTTCGGTATTGATCATGTTCCACTTTAACCTGACTGTCAATAGTGCAACCAATGATTTATCTGTAACTGAAGCTTTGTTTGCCCTGTCTGAGATTGGCTCATGTCTGAGGAGCTGATTAGCACTCATTCAAGTTTAAAAGAGGAATCCGTTATAAACCAAAACCATTCTTTAACCGCTTGACCTCCGCAACATTTTACCCCCTTCATGACCAGGGCATTTTTTTGCCATTCAGCACTGCACTATTTTAACTGTCAATTGCACAATCATGCAATACTGTACGCAAATTACATTTTTATCATTTTTTCCCCCACAAATAGAGCTTTCTTTTGGAGGTATTTGATCAGCACTGTTATTTTTTTATTTTTTTTGCAATATAAACTAAAAAAGACTGAAGATTTTGAAATAAAACTTTTCTACTTTTTTGCCATTAACCACTTGCCGACCGCTGCACGCCGATATACGGCAGCGGCGGGCAAATGGGCATACCTGCACTTCCCCTTTAATGCACAGGGCTAGCGGGCGCACGTGCGCCCGCCGTGTACAGTGTGACCGTGCCCGCAGGACCGGCGGACTCGATTTCTGCCTGTCTCCCGGCGATCATGTCACGGAGCCGCAGAACGGGGAAGTGCCTATGAAAACAAGGCATTTCCCCATTCTGCCTGGTGACATGACAGAGATCTACTGCTCCCTGTCATCAGGAGCACTGATTGTTTTCATGTGAGTTGAATCCCATCCCCCCACATTTAGAATCACTCCCTAGTACACACTTAACCCCTTCACTGCTCCCTAGTGTTTGATCCCTTCCCTGCCAGTGTATTCAGTGTATTTTTATAGCACTGATCGGGAGTTAGAATCACTCCCTAGGACACACTTAACCCCTTGATCGGCCCCCTAATGTTTGACCCCATTCCCTGGCAGTGTCATTTACACAGTAACCAGTGCATTTTTATAGCACTGATCGGCAGTTAGAATCACTCCCTAGTACACACTTAACCCCTTGATTGGCTCCCTAGTGTTTAACCCCTTCCCTGCCAGTGTCATTTACAGCACAAGGTTGAAGTTTACAAGTTTTCTAATTTATCTTTAGTGTGAGGTGGTTGGGCAAAATCAGGTTTTTATTGAACTCAGTTTTGTGTATGTGTCAGCACCGATGGTCCCACCTTGTTGACCTATATTTCGGTAGTTATAGAGAAGATCATGAGGGGATAGAGCTTGGAGGGTCCAATTTCAGTGTTTATATTTGAATAGACATCTTCCTGTCCTTTGTAATACTGGAACCAAAATGGTGTTTCCTCTGGCCATCTTCACACAAGCCAAAGCTCTGTTTTTGCCTTCTGACTCCATTAGAAAGATTCTGCTAACTTCCTGTCCATGTGACTACACATGGTTTGGAAAAATCTCACCAGTAAGGAAACGCTTGACCTATCCTCACTCTAAAAAAAAAAGTTCAGGGTGTTGAGCTTTTTGTTCTCAGAATATCATTTTTTTAAATTCTAATTGTCTTAGCTTTTTTTAATGTATGCTCTCACTTTCCTATAATAATTATTTGTTGCATGTGATTTCCACATTAACATAATAAAAAAAAAACAGAAGTTGGACATTTCAGTGCAGTTGTCCATTGTCAGACATTGTCGATTGCAGTTGTGGGTGCGTCATATACAGTACTTCTACATATGTGATTCAGTCTAAACCCCCTAAATTAGAACATAACTATTTTGGGGTTTGTTCACTAAAGGGAAATAGGCTGTTCAATTTGCAAGGGAATTTTCACTTTGCTTTGTGAATGAGGTAAAGCCTTGCCGACTTCCATTATCCAATCATGTGCAAGCAAAAATACTTTTTTTTTTAATTTTCCTAGTATGTGAATGGGTATTCTATGCAACACATTTGCAGATCTAGGGAAAAAAATTCCCTTAGGCTTCAGTCACATGTGTCTCTGGGGGAGTAAAACCAGGCATTTGAGCTGCAGTTTTACTGCTCCCCGACTGACCACCTAAACACTGACATGCAGCGATTCAGGGCTGTTCACATGATGTGTCTGCTGCAAAAATGAAACAGCATGTCACAATTGGCGGGCAATTGGCGGCCCATGCAAATTGATGGGGCTGCCCCACAACTGCAAGCAAAGCACACAATTATAGTCCAGGTGCAGTCTTCTTTCTCCACTACAGGTGGCGCTCTTTCACAGTGACACTGCAGATGTGGAGGAAGTCAAGAGGAAAAGAGTTCCTCTATGACTTCCCGAGTCACCGGGGCAGCAATCCAATTGGATGTTGGCCACCCATGTGACTCTAGCAGCCATCTTAGGTGTGGCAGAGTCTATTTAAGACCCTGGCCCCCTGGGTTTTGTGTGCTTTATGCACGTGTATGGAGTAGGGACAAAACTAGCGGCAGGGAAAGGTTCCTGATGAGAAGGAAAAGGGTAGGGTTCAAAAACTCTCTAGACATCTGCCTGCTTGGGAGGCCGCATTCTTCTCCTCTCTACAGGGGATGTCAGTTCGACTGAAACCTGCTTCCTACACACTGTTGGAACTGTGAGTGTCCCTGGCTTGGCTGCCTTCCCACCTGTGAACTATCTCTGCATGATTTCAATACAAAGTTACTTGATTACACTGGGACTGTGTGTGTTATTACCAGCGCACCTCACTTACAAGCTGATTGGATAAAAAAATAATCATAATTTTGTGGATGGAGAAATATGGTAGTCCCCCCCCCCCCCCCCCCCCGATTGTATTCTGACAGTGGCACTAGACAATGAGAGAATACACAACGATCAACAGCTGCAGCTGCTGATTGAAGGAAACATGTCCATTCAACAAAATGTATTAAACAAGTGACTAGACATGTGCAATTCAATTTGTTCCGAATTCGTTTTTTAATGAATTTTGACAAATTAGTTAATTCGTAATTTTCGAAATTAAAGAAAACTCGCTTAACAAATTTTTCAGAATATTCGTTCATTCAAAAATACGAAAATTCGAAAATACGCAAATTCGTAAATTTGCATATTAGAAAATTTATAAATTCTTAAATTCGTAAATTGGCAAATTCGGAAATTCAAAAAACCGAAAGACCAGAAAGTTCGAAAATCTGAAATAATAACTAACTAATAATAACTTAACTATTTACTAACTATTAAATTATAGGTATTGGAATTTCCTTTCAAATTTGGCTGTTAGTGAATTAAAGAATACAAATTTATCTGAAGTTACGAATTGTCCGAAATAACAAATGCCGTATCTAAACAAATGGAATGTAACAAATTAATAATAATCAATAACAATAATAATAATAAAAACGTTTTATTAATATTATTATTTATTATTAATTTGTTTCATTTCATTTGTTTAGATGCGGCATTTGTTATTTTGGATAGTTAGTAACTTTGGAAAAATTCTTATTCATTACACTCACTAACAGCCAAATTTGAAAGGAAATTCCAATACCTATAATTTAATAGTTAGTTATTATTAGTTAGTTAGTCATTCTTTTGAATTTTCTGGTTTTCATTCTTATTTTTGGATTTACGGATTTTCGAATTTATGAATTTACGACTTTTCGAATTTATGAATTTTCACATTTCTGAATTTACGAATTGCGACCATAACGAATGACCCGAAAAAACAAAAAAAAAACAAAACAAATTAAATGGAATAGAAATTGAAAGAATTTTTCGCCAGTGCACATGTCTACAAGCGACCGCTGTTGGGCGGGGGAGTGCACGCTGCACATGCTGATAGAAATTCATCCAGTCTCTGCCAATCTTGGGAGACATGTTCTGCTGCCGTCATTTTGCCAAGGCTTTTCAGATCATTGCAAAGGTTTTTTTATCTTTTCACAGGCTCTATGAAATGGTGATACTAAGTTGTAATGACTGACAAACAAGAACACTGGGAGAACAAGGTTTAGAAACAAGGTAAAGTATCTTCCCCCCACTTGCAGAGAAGCAATTGAGCTTCATTAAGTGACTGCAGGGCCAGCTACTTACACAGTTTATTGATTTCCAGTCTAGTCCATGTTTAACATAATTCTACATAGACAGGAGCTAATTCTACATTTAAAGCCAGCACTCCATGGGGATTACAGGGTGCAAGTGGCCAGGAGAATCTCCTCTCATTGTTCATTGGAGTCTATGCTTAGAATAACCAAGGCCTATTGTAACTAAGAAACAGGAAAGACATATTTATTTTTAGATTTTATTTCATACAAATTGTATAAGATCTTTACACTAGCAAAAAAAGTGTACATACATGTGATGTGAGTGAACTGACTAATGGGTTTAAATCTGACTAATTCACAGTTCTTTGTAAAAATTGCCAATTATCAAAACCACGTCTGCCATTTTTGTTTGTTTTTTTCTTTTTTTTTTTTTTTTACATTTTTTACGTGTTCAGTTAACAGTTAGCCCAAACTTAAAGAGGAGGTCTGCGGAAAAAAAATATTAAAAGCCAGCAGCTACAAATACTGCAGCTGCTGACTTTTAAGATATGGACACTTACCTGTCCAGGGAGCACGCGATGTCGGCAGCCGAAGCCGATCTGTCTGTCGGCACTCGGCTGCTGCCGCCGCCATCCTCACTAAGGGGATCAGGAAGTGAAGCCATGCGGCTTCACTTCCTGGTTCCCTACTGCGCATACGCCAGTCGTACTGTGCATCCTCACTGGTCCCTGCTGTCTTGTGGGACCTGTGTGTCTCCTAGAAGACAGCAGGGAGGACAGAGCAGGCGCCGGAAGTGGCGTAGGTCACCGCGGTGATCTATGCCAGGAAGTGGGAGCAAATACCTGTATTAGACAGGTATCTGCTCCCTCCTCCCCCCTGAAAGGTGTCAAATGTGACACCGGAGGGGGGAGGGATTCCAAAAAGTGGATTTGGGTGGAACTCCACTTTAAAGCGGTTGTAAAGGTTTGTTTTTTTTAGGGATACACTGATACCATTTTTTTTTACAACGAGTACGAGTGCCGATACTTTTTTTTAGTACTCGCTAATACCAATTACCGATACCTACCGCAACTGTTTTGTTTTCACTTCAGCTGTCACCAATGGTACAAAGCATTGAAAAGTTATTTACAAATGAAATAGATTTTTTTTTTTAATTTTGCGCTTTTTCAATGTGAAATGTGTAAATATATGTTAATATATATGTGTAAAAATATTCACTAAAAAAGCAAACAAAAAAAAAAGTTTTCATTGTTTATCGTTTATAAAATAGACATGAACAAAAAAAAAAAGCAGGAAAATAATAATTAAATGGAGGAGAATAGGGAGTTAATTAAGACTGATTAGAGTAAATTAAGGGTTAATAAGGGGTTTAACAGAGGAACCTTTTTTCATCCCTTTGATCTGCAGATGAAGAAACAGAAATATATAAAAAGAAACAATGTTTCTTTTAATTTTAGTGTTTTAGCAGTTGAGCAATGTTGTTAATAAACATTGCCAGGTGCTTTTTTTTTGGCACCTACAATTACTGGACTTCTTTAACACTTCAGCTGGCAGTGGGGAGACCCACTGACAGCTCAAAGAACCTTGCCTGAAAGTATCGGTTTCAGGTATCAGTGCATTTGAACAAGTACCAATACAAGTACCGATACTTGTGCAAATACTCGGTATTGGCACCGATACCGATACTAGTATCGGTGAAACCCTATTTTTTTTAAATAACAAACATGTCTATACTTACCTGCTCTGTGCAAAATACAATGATTTTAAGTTTGGGGTAACTGTTAACTAAACACGTAAAAAAAGTAAAAAAAAAAAAAGGAAACAAAAATGGCAGACATGGTTTTGATAATTGGCAAATTATACAAAGAAGTGTGAATTAGTCCAATTAGTCCGATCTTCTTCTTCTGAGGTGCCCCAGCGGTGCTCCAGGCTCCTCATCTTCATTGGGTGCCCCCACGGAGAGGGGGGCACTCGTTCGGGCGCGCTCCCGAGTCCCGCTGCTGTGTCCATTGACACAGACAGCAGGACTCAGCCCCGCCCCCCAGGTCCTGTGTCACGGGATTTGATTGACAGCAGCGGGAGCCAATGGTCTCTGCTGCTATCAATCTATCCAATGAGGACGGAGACAGCGGCTGGAGTTCATTGGAATGGACGGACTCAGCTAAGAAAAAGGGGGGCTCTGGGGGGAAGCTGCAGCACAGAAGTTTTTTTTAACCTTAATGCAATCTATGCAAACCTGGAGACTTTACAACCCCTTTAACAGCAACCCATCACTGGTGATTTACGGAGCAGATAAGAGTGGGAAATACAGAATCATTCAACGGCAATGGAAGTGAGTTGATTCATTTTAAAATAAGCAAAAGTACTTTGCATTCCAGTAAGAGCCCTTGCACACTGGGGCGGGGGGCGGCGTCGGCGGTAAAACGCCGCTATTATTAGTGGCGTTTTACCGTCGGTATGCGGCCGCTAGCGGGGCGGTTTTACCCCCCGCTAGCGGCCGAGAAAGGGTTAAATACCACCGCGAAGCGCCTCTGCAGAGGCGCATTGCTGGCGGTATAGCCGCGCCGTCCCATTGATTTCAATGGGCAGGAGCGGTAAAGGAGCGGTATACACACCGCTCCTTCACCGCTCCGAAGATGCTGCTGGCAGGACTTTTATTACCGTCCTGCCAGCGCATCGCTCCAGTGTGCAAGCCCTCGGGGCTTTCACACTGGGATGACAGCAGCGGCACTTTCGGGGCGGTTTGCAGGCACTATTATTAGCGCAATAGCGCCTGCAAACCGCCCCAGTGTGCAAGGGCTCTTATGTTTATTGTAAATATGACCTTATAGAGAACAGACATTTGTCTAAGCACAGCAAAATCAGGATAAGGTAAGAAGAAAGGAAATGCAAAAAGGAGGCTAGGAGGAGAAAGTAATAATAGAAAAAGTGTTACAATGGTTATTCAAGCAGGAGCCATTGGCTATGACTGACTTGTCGCACAATTACTTAAAGTGTTACCAAACCCACAACAGTAAAATCAGTCTGTATATGGAGTAAAGCATGCTTGTTATACGCACTGTGGAACCTAAGGGGTTAATCCTGTACATTGTGTAAAAAGGCTGTTTGATCCTGTCTCCTCTGATCCTCCTCTCCTTGGATTGCTCCCAAAACATGTCTGGATAAGACAGAGTAAATGGAGTCAGGCTGCACATGCTCAGTTGTGTATTGCTGGAGAGAGATTTGGTTGGGAGAGTGCATGTGATTAGCACAGGGCCAATCAGCACTGTCCAGACAGAGGGGGTCAGGGGTCCTGCATCCTCATAGGACAGCCAGTGAAGTATGAAAACTCCTCCTACAAGCTTTAACCAGACACCGATAGAAGTTACAAGACTGCTATATACTGCTGATGAGAAAAGGTGTTTAGCAGTTTATATTTACTAAAAAAATTGCATTTCCATGTTTGGTGTACTGTGGGAGACCAGAAATAGTGAATGCAGGGTCCTGGGTTTAGTAACACTTTAAAGCTGAACTCCAAGTATGAGCTGTATTGAATACTTACATTGGTCTGGTGTGGCAAAAAGTAAGGCAGGCCATATAGGGAGCAAATTTCTTTCCTGCAACCACGGGTGTTGATGGGGGAATCTCTCCTTTCTGAAGGAAGCCACCCCCCCCGGGAGAAGACAGTGCCTATTGTTAGCGGCTATACCAGCTGTATGTAAAATCCAGTAGGCTGGTTGTACTCAAGTTGATCAACTTGGCACATTCAGCCTGCCCATACATGGTCCTCGGTCTTTGCGAGGGAATAGGGGGGCTTCAGTAACCAAAACTGCAATGTTTATTGTCATGACACGTCACAGGATACACCCTAATGGTGGACAGAGGACAGAATTAGAAATAGACTTGAAAAACTTAACATTAATAACTCACCAGGATCAGATGGCTTGTACCCGAGGGTCCTTAAGGAACTCAGTCAAGTAATAGCCTGATGATAAAACGATAATTCTCCCGCTCTACAAGACTCTGGTCTGGCCGCACCTGGAGTATGCCGTCCAGTTTTGGGCACCAGTCCTCAGGAAGGATGTACTGGAAATGGAGCGAGTACAAAGAATGGCAACAAAGCTAATAAAGGGTCTGGAGGATCTTAGTTATGAGGAAAGGTTGGGAGCGTTGAACTTATTCTCTCTGGAGAAGAGACGCCTGAGAGGGGATATGATTTCAATTTATAAATATCGTACTGGTGACCCCACAATAGGGATAAAACTTTTCCGCGAAAGGGAATTTAATAAGACTCGTGGCCATTCACTAAAATTAGAAGAAAAGAGGTTTAACCTTAAACTGCGTAGAGGGTTCTTTACTGTAAGAGCAGCAAGGATGTGGAATTCCCTTCCACAGGTGGTGGTCTCAGCGGGGGGCATCGATAATTTCAAAAATCTATTAGATAAGCACCTAAACGACCACAACATACAGGGATATACAATGTAATACTGACATATAATCACACACATAGGTTGGACTTGTGTCTTTTTTCAACCTCACCTACTATGTAACTATGGTTCAGCAGGAACCGGCCGAGATTTGAACTGTCTATGGCCAGCCTACATGTGCACATCTCGTACCCTGAACTATTAGGGAAGCTGACAATTGCTGTAGTGACAGTCACAGTCTTCCAGGTTCTGTGATGAGTGGCTTCACCTCTGCACACTGACCACAGGGGGTTCTCGCTTAGTACTACCACAATTCACCAAAGACGTGGCATTCAGTCACTGCATAGGGTAGCGCAGTGGCTAAGTGGTTATCCTCTCTGCCTGGCAGCAGTGGGGTCAATGGTTTGAATCCCAACCATGGCAGTTTGTATATTCTTCCTGTGTGGGTTTTCCTCCAGGTACTCCACATTCTTCCCACACTCCAAAGACATGCTGATAGGTTAATTTGTTCCTACCTTACTTGAACTAGTATGTAGGAATGTGAGTTAGGGACTTATCCCCCGTACACACGGTCAGACTTTGTTCGGACATTCCGACAACAAAATCCTAGGATTTTTTCCGACGGATGTTGGCTCAAACTTGTCTTGCATACACACGGTCACACAAAGTTGTCGAAAAATCCGATCGTTCTGAACGTGGTGACGTAAAACACATATGTTGGGACTATAAACGGGGCAGTAGCCAATAGCTTTCATCTCTTTATTTATTCTGAGCATGCGTGGCACTTTGTGCGTCGGATTTGTGTACACACGGTCAGAAATTCCGACAACGGATTTTGTTGTGGGAAAATTTTATAGCCTGCTCTCAAACTTTGTGTGTCGGAAAATCCGATGGAAAATGTGTGATGGAGCCCACACACGGTCGGAATTTCCGACAACAAGGTCCGATCGCACATTTTCCGACGGAACATCCGACCGTGTGTACGGGGCATTAGAGTGTAAATTTTGAGTTTAATATCACTTTAGATTACAAAGTGACTTATGTGTACAAAAATATTATATATATATATATATATATATATATACACTGTACATCTTAATCGGCTCTCAGGGCCAGTTCACACCAGGACGCAGTGCAGGAATAGCATGTTCCATGCGTATTTCCCACATCGTGATCAAAACGCACTGCCTTGCGATCTGTTGCGGGTGCCAATACATTCTTAATGTGTAAAAATATAGACAAAATATATACGCTCGCGCTAATGGTGTATCAAACAACACAAAATAAAAATTAAAAACGCAGCTGCTATACACAAAGTGCTAATCACTTGAAAAACATATAAATATAAATATAGCGCTCACAAACACAATAAGTGAAAATATGTTGACCAAAAAGGAAACAAAGTCAAAATACAATGAGTGAAAACAAAGTCCAAATAAAGTGATTAAAGGTGCTCCAATCCAAAGTGAAGGAAATGTAAGGTGCTTCAGAAAAATTTGGGTGTGCAACACCCCCTCATGTATCCCCACCAGATCAGAACAACCCCCAGCTTTTCAGTCTTGTGGGTCATTTAAAGCTTGGTAAAGAAATCCTGGGATGGCGGATATGGTGATAAGTCTTCAGGTCCAGAATTCCTTTATGGAGTTTCTCAGCCAGAAAGATCAGGTACCCAGAAGTAAAAGCAGAAGGGAACTCCTCTGCGGCCACTTGCAGTAGTAAGACACACACACACAGGGAACACAGTTAACCTCTTGATTGCCCCCTAGTGTTAACCCCTTCCCTGCCAGTGTCATTTACACAATAATCAGTGCATTTTTATAGCTCTGATCGCTGAATAAATGTCACTGGTCCCAAAAAGGTGTCAAAAGTGTCCGATCTGTCTGCTGAAATGTCACAGTACCAGTAAAAATCGCAGATCACCTCCATTACTAGTAAAAAAAAAAAGAAAAAATTATAAAAATGCCATAAATATATCCCCTATTTTGTAGACGCTATAACTTTTGCGCAAACCAATCAATATACCTTTTTGCATTTTTTTTTACCAAAAATTTGTAGAAGACTACATATTTGTTTTTTAAAAACATTTTTTGGGGCTATTTATTATAGCAAAAAGTTAAAAATATAGTTTTTTTTTTCTTTTCTAGCAGCAGGACAGAGCAGACCCTCTGTAGGGGACAGCACTTGATTAAAGGTGTACAGTGCGGTTAAAGCTTCTTCTTAATGATCTTTGATAACGAATGTGTAAATTTGAGATACAATTTAAAGCGGTATAGCATAAAAAATAAAAAAACGCAGAGGTGATCAAATACCACAAAAGAAATCTCTATCTGTGGGAAAAAAGGGATGTCAATTTTGTTTGGGTACAACATCGCACAACCGCGCAATTGTCAGTTAAAGCGAGGCAGTGTCGTATTGCAAAAAATGGCTCGGTCATTCAGCAGGAAAATCTTTCCGGGGCTGAAGTGGTTAACATTGGCGTCTATAGGAAATCTTGATCAGCTTGACATGGCACTGCTCCCGAACCATAAGTGACAGAGACACCAAACTTAGGGAGCACCGAGAGGGGACCCAGGACTACAACATATCAGATTTTGGGGGTCAGCCAGCTTGCCTAGGTAATCAGTTTTACATACATGCTTTGGTCCCATTGTGTACATAAAAGTGGGGCATGCCTGTACTTAGATGTGCCTCTTTTAGTCATCACCCATGTAAGTTGCTAAATGTTGGACCTTCATTAAATGTAACCATATTGCTACACTTTGTGGCGTCTCTCTTCTCTTTTATACTCATTTGTGACATGACACTACTTGTTTATTAAAGGGGTTGTAATTCTATGCATTACAGGCAGTCCCTGAGTTACGAACGGGTTAGGGACTGCCGGCTTGTTCTTAAGTTGAATATGTTTGTAAGTTGGAAGCGCATGCGCAGAATGGCAGAGCCGTCGTTTTCCGATGGTTTCCGATGTTCTGTCAAGTAGCTGCGCATGTGCAGACGTTGTTTTCCAATGTTTTCCGATGTTTTCCGAAGTGCCGCCTCCCATTCGTAAGTAGGAGTCGTTCGCAAGTCAGATGTTCGTAACTCGGGGACTGCCTGTAAGGTGAAAAAAATCTTCTGACAGTGACCGGCCCCTTAGCCCCCCCCCCCCTCCGTTTTACTCACCTGAGCCCTGTAATTCCCATCTCTGTCTGGGGTTCTCGGCTCTTGATTGGATAGATTGATGGCAGCATAGCCATTGGCTCAATTGGCCATTGTCTCAATCAAATCCAATGAGACAGGTGCCAGGGGGCGGGGTCGAGTCCTATGTTCTGCAGCTATGGGCGCTAATGCTGGACTCGGGAGCACGCCCGCAAGGCAACCCCCGGGAGAGCGCTTCTCCTAGGGGGTTATACGATGCGGGGAGGAGCTGATAGCGCCACCGAGGGACCCCAGAAGAGGAGGATCGGGGCTACTCTGTGCAAAATGAACTGCACAGTGGAGGTGAGTATGACATGTTTGTTATTTAAAAAAAAAAAAAAAAGCTTTACAATCACTTTAAGACATCGCTTGTTTATCAAGTCAAAATTTATTTTAAAAAAATTGTTTTTCTTGCAAAACACTCTCACACCAAGTTACTCTCAATCCAAGGTTTTACTGTACTGTACAGCTGTTTTTAAATAGTAACAATAATAAAAAGAATATTAATAATATTATTACTAATTGGTGGTTTTACAAGTTTTTGAATATTAGCGTTGGCTGTGTCATAGATAGTTGTGCTACAGTGATCATAAAACCTTTGTATGTAATTACAGTATAGGATTCCTTTAAGACCATATCAGCTGTACCATGAGATTACTTAGCCACCCCATGTATTCTCTATCCGCTTGTCAACAACATTCCAGCTTCACTTAGCACGTGTTGGCTCAAGTAAAGGTTACTGTTACTTCCTGCTGATTCTGTAATCTTATTAAATGATTTATTCCTTCTGTGACTTGACTTTCCAAATCCTGAGCACAAATACATCTATATCTAATAATGATATCATTTTGGGCCTTCCAAACTTTTAAAGCATTATTAGACCCGAAAACAAAAATGTAATTTATTAGTACAGTAGAACCTCAGATTGCGAGTAAAGCGGTTAACGAGCGTTTTGCAATACGAGCTATTATTTTTTTTTAATCCTGACTCGGTTTGGCCAGAGGTGCAGGGGCGCCAGTGACACTCGGAGCCATTCGGAGCTGTTCGGAGATTGGAAATACTCGGAAACACTCAGAAATACTCAGCTCCCGAGTGTTTCCGAGCCTTTCCGAGGGTTACCGAGTGCATCCAAGTGCTCTCTGAGTATTTCTGAGTCTCTCCGGCGCCCCCCCCACCTCTGGCCACATGCGGCATTGCATGCAATAGAAGTCAATGTGGAACGAATTATCTTCTTTTCCATTGACTTCTATGGGTAAACTCGCTTTGATATGTGAGTGCTTTGGATTACAAGCATTCTCCTGGAACAGATTATGCTCATAATCCAAGGTTCCACTTTATACCAATCCTTCAATGTGAGGGCTGCATTTATTTTCTTTTTTATACTTTCTTCCCTTTATTTTCTCCCAGTGATCCTGCCAGTAACACTTTCTGTGTTAGGTTGGCTCTGCTCTGGATGGAGGAGCAATGGAGATACCTTTGCACAGCAGCATTGTCAGTTTGGGAAGAAGATAAGATACACCAGCAGATTTATACTTGACTAACAAACTAAAGTTGAACTCCAGCAAACACTTCTTATGCCGCGTACACACGGTCGGACTTTTCGTCTACAAAAGTCCAACGGACGCTGACGGACTAAAGCTGGCTGGTAATCCGATCGTGTGTGGGCTTCTCCGGACTTTCAACGGACTTTTTTAGCCTAAAATCCGACGGACTTTAGATTTGAAGCATGCTTCAAATCTTTACGTCGTAAGTACGACGGACCCCGAAGTCCGCTCGTCTGTATGCTAGTCCGACGGACAAAAAAACGACGCATGCTCATAAGCAAAAACTAAACGGAAGCACTCGGTCTAGTAAAACTAGTGTTCGTATTGTAGGTAGCACATTCATCACGCTGCAAAATCTGTGATCGTTCAATGCAGCGCATTTTATTTCTTCTTTACGAAGGCTCTAAAGAACGAAGGTGTTTTGCTGTTCATAATCAGAGTTCTCCCAAACTGATTTCTGGATTCTTTTTCTCTTTGATCTCATGAATGATATAGTATGCCTTTTTAAAACAATGTTTCCATACTAATAATACTTTTTCCCCCTTTTTTTTTTTTTTTTTTTTTTTTTAGGTTTGTAAAGTTAACACAAAGAACCCATTATTATTTTTTTTTTTTATAGTGTTTATTTTTTAGTTTTTAGATAAAGTTAACCCAAAGCACCGTTTTTGGTTACGTAATTTTTTTGATTTTCAAGACTCACCACTTGAACATTATTAACATTAGTAATGTATTTTTGGTGTGTTTTTTTTCAAACTCAATGAGATTGTTGTCCCTTGTTAATTTAACATTGTGTGTAAAATCAATGATTTCAAAGAAAACACATAAAGTCTTTTGCTAAACTCAAAAAATATCCATTTATTCATGGTCAAAATAAAATAAAGAGGAAGTCAACGCTGGAAAAAGTCGGTGTACCAGAAAATTGGGATCTTGAGGAGTCCATATAAGAGGGAGCACAATCTGGTCCAAGAATCCCAGAGATCAACAGCACCAGCAGATGATCTAGATGTCCCCAGACTGTGGTCCTACAACAGCCTGCGTCTTCTGTCAGACCAGACTGAACCCAGGTCATCATTTTCTTCTCTTCCCTGCAGCCTTTCCTCCACGCTGCCCTGCAGCCTTCCCTGTAGCCTTCTTTTGAGGCTGTGGCTCTGGTGTTTCAGTTGTGGCAGGAGGAGGAGGAGGAGGAGGAGGAGGAGGAGGGGGGGCTGCCTCATGTAGTTGGGTGTTTTGTGTTAGCGTGCCCTGCAGCCCCTTATGGATTGTTTCCCCAAATAGGCGCTCACAAATGAGGCGCTGCTCCCTATTCATCTGAAGAAGCCTGCTGGCTAAGTAGCAGCCATAGGATTCTTCCGCTTCGGGGGGGCTCCTTAAAAAACGGGTGGCCTCTTGCATGAGGCGCAGGGATGCGTCCTGTGTGACCATCCCCTTCCTGGCCCTTTTTTTGGGAAGGTGGAGGGGAGGCACTTGGGATTCGGTCAGGCTCCTACTGGGCCCAGCCACCTCACTTGGCCCAGCCACCTCACTTGGCCCAGCCACCTCACTGGGAGCAGCCACCTCACTGGGAGCAGCCACCTCCTGCCTGACACTGGGCCCAGCCTCCTCCAGGATGATGGTGAATCCGGCCTCCTCCAGGCTGTCCATGGGCCCGGTCTCCTCCTGCCTGCCACTTTCCCCACATTCCTCCTGGATGGACTCATCCTGTGTATAAAAAAAGGACAATAGTTTGAGTATATTTTTTGGGGTTCATCAATGACACACAGTTTGCTTCTCATGAATAGCAAATTCAATGTGAATACTTCTCTTTAATAAAAGAGTCTAATCAGACACCCTAATTACTTCAAGCAGGTGCCAAACATATTTAGCCACTACTGTCAATTGATATGTATACCCAATTTTGAGTGCCAAATTATTTTAGACAATTATAACATCCAGTTAACATCATTAATATTAGTACAGTAAATATTTGTTAAAATAATTTACCTGACTCCAGATGGTCATATCTGGTTCATCCAGGATGGAAGACCCAGCTTGCTCCTCATCAGCCTCTGCTGGGGTGGAGGGAAGGGTGGAGGGAAGGGTTGAAAGTGATGGCCTGGCTTCATTCTGGTCATCCAGAAAACGGAGTTGATTATAGTACCACAGCCTGGGTACATAAACATCATCTGCTGATGCTCCTGATCTCCTTGATTCCTGGATCTTCTTATGCTCCCTCTTATACATGTTCCTCAAGCCCCCAATTTTCTTGAGCAATGTCTCCATTGTTGCTTCCGGGATGGTCGCCTGGACAAAGGCCAGAAGTCTCTCCAGCGTTGACTTCCTCACATGCTTAGCATAATACTGAGGGTGTTTCACCTCCCACAAATTCCTCATCTCTCGATATTTGGAAATAAAAGATGTAAGGAACTCTGGATCCTTAAATAGGGGATTCATTATATCTGGAAAAGATGAAGTCACAAGACAAAAAACACTTTTATTATAGGTTTCGGCTAACCCCTCATCATCTTCTCCCTATGTAGGCCTCATCAATCTATCAAGCCATATAGGCCGCTTGCTACAAAGTCATGACCATAAAACCCAAAAAAAAATATTTAAAATTACCTTCGTTTTGTAACGTCCTGGTCCACTATCACCTACGCACAGAACGTTCGTACGACACGTGCGCAAGGGCCCTCTTCATACACTACGCATGTGTGAAACTCCGCCTGCGTCGCCCGCCCCTG
>NC_133331.1:37969124-37971427 GCF_042186555.1 Aquarana catesbeiana
TCAATCATGTCCTTCATTTCCTGTTTTGCTGACCCCATTCTGGGCCTTCTCTTTTTTTTTTTTGCCAGAACATAAATGGCTGTTTAACCTAATGTAAAAAAGGAGGGCTGTTTCTCGGAAATACCTCAAAAATCCACAAAAAAATAAAAATTGATTTTCAAAAAAACACAAAACAAAAAAAAAATAAAAAACTTGATTTTAAAAAACCATAAAAAATAAAAAACTTGATTTTAAAAAACCAAAAAAAAATTAAAAACTTGATTTTAAAAAAGCAAAAAAAATAAAAAACTTGATTTTAAAAAAGCAAAAAAAATAAAAAACTTGATTTTAAAAAAGCAAAAAAAATAAAAAACTTGATTTTAAAAAAGCAAAAAAAATAAAAAACTTGATTTTAAAAAAGCAAAAAAAATAAAAAACTTGATTTTAAAAAAGCAAAAAAAAATAAAAAACTTGATTTTAAAAAAGCAAAAAAAATAAAAAACACTTGATTTTAAAAAACCAAAAAAAAAAATATACAAACTTTCTTAAAAAAAAATAATAAAAACAAAAATAACTTGCTAAAAAAAAAAAAAACATAAACAAAAAAATTGCTTGAAAAAAAAAAAAAAAAAAAACACAAAACAAAACTTGATTTTCCCAAAACAAAAAAAAAAGCCTGTTTGTGAAAATCAAAAAGCCAAAAATATTTTTTTGTGGATTAGGTATAAATATTTAGATATAATTATATTTTGCTACATTATTAAGATATCATTCTATTTTTGTCTATGAACATTTTATACTAAATGCAGAACTGAATGCATAACAACCATTAATAAAAACATCTCCTTATAGGAATTAAATAAATGTGTGGTTTGTTATTTCAAGGCTCAGTATCATTTTAGTTATAATTGTAAAAAAGTTGTTTACAGTGGCAATGGAGCTTATTTAGACATTTAAAATTACAATACAGTTGGCACTACAACTGCTCGACCATAACCTAGGAGACAGCCCAAAAGAAAGGCAAGCAATAAATATAATGCAAGATTTCATCAATAATTTTTTTATTGTCAAAAATTATATATCCTGGCCCATTGCAATGGCCCCCCTACCCATAAAATAATTAACATATTGCTGTCTAACTTGACGGGCACTTTGGGGGGCCAAGCCAGTACGGACAGTATCCAGGCCTGTAAGGTTGGCTTCTATTTGTCCGGCATCAGGCCCAACTGTGCCTATATAATTTGGAGCATGCTTATTTAAAAAGTTGTGCAGAATGCAGCACGATAAAATGATAAAATTAAGTTTGTATTCCGCCAAATTAATGGCTGTTTGAAACAGGCGGAACCGGCTGGCCAGAATTCCAAACGCATTCTCAACCACTCTTCTAGCTCTGGCCAGCCGGTAATTAAAAACCCTCCTCTCCGGGGTGAGGGTTCTTTGGGGGAATGGCCTCATGAGGTGCTTGCTGAGAGCGAAGGCTTCATCGGCAATGAAGACAAAGGGGAGTCCTTCCACGTTATCCTCATCAGGTGGCAATCCCAGGCCACCACTCTGGAGACGCTGGCAGAACTCCGTCTGGGCAAATACTCCTCCATCCGACATCCGGCCATTCTTCCCCACGTCCACATATAAAAAATCATAGTGTGCCGACACCACCGCCATTAAAACAATACTGTGGAACCCCTTATAATTAAAATAATATGACCCCGAATGGGGTGGTGGCACAATGTGGACATGTTTCCCATCTATAGCCCCTCCACAATTGGGAAAGTCCCAACGGCTGGCAAAATGGGATGCCACAGTCTGCCATTCCTGTGGCGTTGAAGGAAACTGGGAAATCAAACAAGAAAACCAAAATCAATTAATTTGGAAGCTAACATTGCAAGAAAATTAGACAATTAAAAACATTATTCCCCAGCATCAGTATAACATTCAATAATTTAATTGTTCTGGAATAACTAATATGGAAAGGCACACTTATCAGATTGCTCACCCCCTCTGATGGAACATTGATTACATTTTAGGGGGTTGTGAAATCCCTAAAAAAAAATTACTTTTAGGACACGCAGGAATTTAGGGACTAAAAAGGCTACAAGACTGCAGTTGTCGCACTCTGCAGGTGCAGTTGCTAACCAGCTTACAGTAAATGAGGTAATGTAAAAAGGCATTCATGTTGCAAGGAGTACACAATCACATGCAAGGGCAATTAATGAAAACACTTTGAGGCTTGCATATGATTTGATGATGGAAATTAGCAGAGCTTCTGCTCATTTACTAAAGCACTGGAACAAATGCACTTGTAGAGTGCACATGCATTTTGCAAA